>NC_057762.1:27464054-27765579 GCF_010389155.1 Erigeron canadensis
ATTGTAAATTTTTAGTTGGGGACGCTGCCTCAGGAATATTTTTGGTCTTTTTGGAGGCTTTGAAGGTCGCTGGGGGTTTATCAGCGAACCAGCCTCAGAAGGCATTCCAGCGTCCGCAGCGACCGTATCAGCCACTTCATCAGAAAGAAGTGCTACCTCCCAGTCGCTGCTTTTGGGGTATAAAGAAGAGTTTAGAGAGAAGAGTACCTGTTTTATGTGTGGAGTGAGGCGAGCAACCAAGTGTTCTGCAGGTTGCTTATAGATGTTGCTGCCAACCCTTGCAACTTGTATCGTGGCAGCATTTGGTAGATCATACTCGTCACCCAGTGCCTCTTTGAAGATCAGGGAGAAAATTCTCACAAAGGGCACTGTGTGAGATCTATTGTTCAGCGAGACCTTGTTCTTCATATCGTTGAAGATCAACAAGGCAAAATCTACAAACCTTCCTTCCGCAAGGGCATGAATAATAGGCATCGAAGTAGAAGACGCCTGATTATATGACCCAGAATTACCACCCATGCACTGAATCACATGGGTGAATAGAACCCTCCATATCCCTGGGAGATTTTGTTTAAGAGGATTGCTAGGGATAGCCGGAGGGTTCCTCAAGTTGTGATTGTACCCGATGGAAGGCAACCATGCCTTCCACTCGTCATCTCCAGCAGCTTCCACAAATACATTTTCCTCATCTTCTTGTGGGAAGCGTAGAGTATGGCGTAATGATGTTGGAGTGATAGAGATGGACTTTGTTCCTTCTTGAACAGTACCCACTATAGACTGGGTGGACTCGTCATAGTTACACGTCCACCAGAATTCACGAAGAAGATGAATATAAATCTTCTCCGGATCTGCCATTATACAGTGACTGGCAGGGGAAGCATGAATGAAATCAAGTATTGGCTTATATCCTTTTGTACCATTCGGTACTTCAGACGAGCCGAGATGGTTATTAGGTTTAACAACCATCTCAGAAGCATTGAAAGAGATCTTTGAAGATTTTACAATATTGGCAGATGGAGAAAAAAGAAGAAGAATTTAGATAAGACTTTTGAGTGGCGGCGGAAGCAGATGGAGTTTGAGAAGATGAAGCCATTTAAAGTTTAGAGAGAAGATATTAAGATGCAGAGAACGGAGAAAGCAGAGATGATGATTTTGAGAAGAGAAGAATTTTTTTGAGAGATTTTGAAGAGAATGAATAGTTGAAAGAAAGCATGAAAAAGGAAGTATGGGTATGAAGTTGTATATATAGTGTGGTGAAGGAATGTGATTGGTCAGAAATGAAAGGACAAAGAGAGTTTTTCTCTTTCCTCATTTTCAACATCTACAGTCGTTTAACAACTGTAACCCTATATAAATTTATATTTATAAAACCTTTGTGAGTAACGTTTTGAAAAAAAGAAAAAAAAAGATATTTTCAAAATACTCGAGTATGCGCTGTATGCGTCTGACAGATACAGACCAACAGAGGCATAGTCATGGTCTCAAGTGGTCAGATGACGTACTTGAGTAAACAAGTGGGTAACTTTTTTGTAAAGGGTATAATATGTGGCACACAAGACTGCCTCGTTGCCAACATAGTTACATTCGAAATAGTGAGTTTCAGATCCAGTCCTATGTTTTATTTAATATGTTTTATTTATTTAATAGAACATGTCTCAACGAACGTATCGATAAGAACACATTTTAAATAAGATATCAGCAAGCATGTGACACACATATGGTCGCTAAGATACAATTTTTAACAATTGTCAGCCATCAACGGATTTTAGGAGTCTTTACCAATAACCGTTTGCTATTGGACTAGATGGAAACTTTTGGCTTTCCATTGCCTTTATTTTGCTTTTCCCAAAGCAACAGGGATCAACGGATTTTATGAGTCTTTACCAATAACCGTTTGCTATTGGACTAGATGGAAACTTTTGGCTTTCCATTGCCTTTATTTGCTTTTTCTCAAAGCAACAGGGATCAACGGATTTTATGAGTCTTTACCAATAACCGTTTGCTATTGGACTAGATGGAAACTTTGGCTTTCCATTGCCTTTATTTTGCTTTTTACGCAAGTAAGACAACCTTAACTTTGCTGACTCAATTAAGCTTACACATGACATGTAAGTTAGATAGTTGAGTCACCATTCAACATCCCAACCTGCTGACAAGATCTGTAAATCTCTTTTCGTCTAAGGGTTTTGTGAAGATGTCAGCGAGTTGATCATTAGTGGGGATGAAATAAATTTCAACATCCCCTTGCATGACGTGGTCACGTATGAAATGGTACCTAATGTCTATGTGTTTGGTTTTGGAATGTTGAACAAGATTATGTGTGATAGCAATCGCACTTGTGTTGTCACACATAATGGGAATCTTAGTGTAATCTAAGTCATAGTCAGCGAGTTGGTGTTTCATCCAGAGCACTTGTGCACAGCAACTCCCTGCCGACACATATTCAGCTTCAGCAGTGGAGATGGACACTGTATGCTGTTTCTTACTAGACCAACTAGTTAATCTCCCCCTAACAGTTGACATCCTCCACTGGTACTCTTACGATCTAACATGCAACCAGCATAGTCAGAATCAGAGTAAGCAACTAGATCAAATTTGACTCCCTGGGATAACAAAGTCCTAAGGTCATAGTGCCTTTAGATATTTGAAGATGCGTTTGACAGCAAGAAGATTAGACTCTCTAGGAGATGCTTGATATCTTGCACATAAGCAAGTAGCAAACATAATATCAGGGCGACTCGCTGTAAGATACATTAGCGAGCCAATCATCCCACGATAGTGAGTGGGGTTCACATGCTTACCATCAGGATCAGCATGGAGATTATTGGGAGGAGACATGGGGTTGGCTTTGGAGAAATGTCAGACATATCAAACTTAGCCAACATGTCTCGGATATACTTTTCCTGGTTGATAAAAATACCATCAGTGAGCTGACGTATTTGCAAACCAAGAAAGAAGGTTAATTCTCCCATCATACTCATTTCAAAATGAGATGACATTAGAGAGCTAAACTTTTTGCATAGTTTAGTGCTTGAGGATCCAAAGATAATGTCATCAACATAAATTTGGACATATAGTATATGAGCACCTTTTCGAAAGATGAAAAGAGTGCTATCAATGGATTCTCGCTGAAAGTTGTTGGAGAGAAGAAATTCTGAAAGAGTGTCGTACCAAGCCCTAGGGGCTTGTTTAAGACCGTATAAGGCCTTATTGAGACGAAAGACATGATGTGGCTTGGCTGGATCTACAAAACCAGGTGGCTGCTCGACATAGACTTCTTCATCGAGTTTTCCATTTAGGAAGGCACTCTTAACATCCATTTGATAGACCTTGAAGTCTCGATAAGCAGCATGTGCCAAAAATAAGCGTATAGCTTCTAATCTGGCCACTAGAGCAAAGGTTTCATCAAAGTCGACTCCTTTTTCTTGAAGATAACCTTGGGCAACCAGCCTAGCCTTGTTGCGTACAACAACACTGTCTTCGTCCATTTTATTTCTATAGACCCATTTGGTACCAATAGGTTCCTTACCATGTGGTAAAGGAACTAAAAACCAGACGTGCTGTCGTTGAAATTGAGTGAGTTCTTCCTGCATGGCAGCAACCCAAGAAGGATCAGCCATTGCATCACCAATATTTTTGGGAGTGATCATGGACAAGAAGTTAACATATAGACATGCGTTTCTAGTCGCTGATCTAGTCACAATGCCCTGCTGAGGATCACCAATAATTTGGTGAGCAGGATGACTGGTTGTCCACCTAAGTGAAGGAACACTAGCAGAACCTAGTTGAGTATCAGCAGAAGATGAGGAGATGTGAACAGAGGAAAGAGGATTATATGAAGAAAGGTCAATAGTGATAGTGGGTTCAGTGTCAGGATGATCAGTTGAGTTATTTGACTGAGTTGAGTAATCATTGATGTTGGAGTCGTCAGCAGACTCCATACCCTCAGTGTTTGCTGAAGCATCATGAAACTCTTCATCAGCAGAGTCATCAACTTGCACATAATCAGCCAGTGATCTAGGTTTGGTTGATGCTGCATGAATTGACCTTAAGATAGGCTCAACTGGCTCAATCGTATAGATGTGAGCAGCAACTTGCTCCAGCTCAGGGTCTACTGAACTATCCTCAGTGAGTTGTTGATCAAGAGGAGGAAAGCAAGAAGCATCGACATATGAGTCAGCATCCTCCATAGGAGGGTTTATGAACTCATTGAAGATCTCTTCAGTAGAAGATGGCTGGATATCTCTAAGAGCAGAAGAGCTTTCATCAAAGGTGACATGAATTGATTCATCCACTTTTTGAAGACGAGTATTGAATACTCTAAAAGCTTTGCTAATAGAAGAATATCCAACAAAGTAACCATCAACAGCTTTCGGATCAAATTTCCCTAAATGATCCTTATTATTAAGAATAAAGACAGGACATCCAAATACATGAAAGTATTTGATTAGAGGTTTCTTTCCTCTTAAAACTTCATACGCAGTTTTGTCATGTCTTTTGACAATAAGACATCTATTTTGGGTGTGACAAGCAGTGTTGACTGCTTCAGCCCAAAACCTACTGGGAAGAGAGGACTCACTGAGCATAGTGCGTGCTGCCTCTATAAGAGTTCTATTTCTCCTTTCAGCAACACCATTTTGCTCAGGAGTTCTAGTGGAAGAGAAGTTTTGTGAGATCCCTTGATCAGCACAAAACGTTTCAAGAGTGTGGTTTCTAAACTCAGTGCCATGATCACTTCTGAGTTCTTTGATCCTTATGTTGTTGAGATTTTCCATTTTCTTAATGAATTTGATGATTTCATCAGCAGCATCACTCTTAGAATTAAGGAAAATTGTCCAAGTATATCTTGAATATTCATCCACAATCACTAAAGTGTACCTGCTACCCTTTAGACTTTGGACATTACTGGACCAAAAGGTCCATGTGAAGAAGATGAAAACAACCCTTAACAGAGTTGGCTTGTTTAGTTTTAAAAGTAACTCTATGGCATTTGCCTTTTTTCACAAGCGCCACAGAGCCTATCTTTTTCGAAAGAGAGAGGAGGAAGGCCACGAACAAGATTCTTTTTGGCCAGTGAGTTTATGGTTTTGAAATTTACATGCGACATACGCTTGTGCCATAACCAATTTAGTTCGGCAGCAGACTTGGCAAAGAAACAAGTCTCACTATCAGTTTTGATAGGAGTGAAGTCAACGAGATATACATCTCGTTTTCTTGGAGCGACCAATACGACTTCCTTGTTGATATTTACAACTGTCCCTTGATGTTTATCAAGAATGACTTTGTAATCAGCGTCGCAAAGTTGACTTATGCTTATAAGATTGTGTTTTAATCCATTCACATAGGCAACTTTGGAGAATTTGATTAACCCATTTGAGAGGAGACCATAACCTTCAGTTTGTCCGGTAGAATTATCACCAAACACTACAGTATGGCCAGCAGCCTCTACATAGTTATCCAGCAAGGTCTTTGAGCCAGTCATGTGTTTTGAACATCCACTGTCCAAATACCACACACCTTTTCCCAGTGAACCCTGCAAGGATAAGACAGAAGGTTTTAGTTTGGTCCACTTTCAGACTCACTGACAGGAATGTCAGTAGAAGTAATGATGGGTGCATCAGTGGTGGAGGAAGACTCTGAGGAGAAAGTTTCCTCAAGGGTGAAGTGGTTTCCTAAGTTAGAAAGCATATGAGTTCTGTCACTCTCATCAGTGGGCATCATGTTATTCTCATTTTCTTGAAGCACCACTGAGTTGCTAACAACGTTGGGAGCACTGAATTCAACCAGCATTGCAGGTCGTCCCCACGAATTGCAGATGACATTCTGAGAATGAGGAATCTCAATGCGTTGAGAGGCAATATAGTTGGCAAGATTAGATTGATGAGTCCCCACAGACCAGTGTCAATGAAGAGAGATTCATTTGGAGGTCTCTCACTAATCATGGAAGATGAGGCAGGGTTGGTTAGAGAGGCACAGGCTGAAGTGTGAGCATTTGATTGCACAACAACTTCAGGGGCATCTCTTGAGTTACAACAATCTGTAGCAATGTGTCCTCTCATGCCACAAATATAGCATTTCCTGTTAGAGGAGTTGCTTTGTTGAGTGCAAAGAAGGAATTCTTTAAGTTGAGAAGACAAGTCATTGACCTGTTGGGCAAGTTCAACAATTTTTGGGTCAGAAGAGGTTGAAGCCTTAGTCTTTGCCTTGGACTTAGGCTTTGATTTTTGCTTGCGAGAGTTCTTTGATAGAGGAGGGGAACCCCAGAGAGATTTGCCAGTGGGGTCATCTAGACGAGGAGTTGAAGAGGAGGCCACTTGTGAGCCTCTTAACACACTCCACGCTTGTTTTAGGTTAGATTGAGAAGAGGAAGTCCTGGATTGAAGAACCCTATTGGGAGTGGTGGATCTAGAAGATTGATTAGGAGTGGAAGACCTCCCTTGCCTATGAGGGAGATATTCCATAAGAGGAATAGACGATTGTGACTGCTGGGGAGACAACTGTCTTTTATTGAGAGTGGAGGATCTCACTTGCTGATTTGGCAAGTGTCCCTTTTGTGGAGTCATACTCCTTACTTGGTGCTGGGAACCATTTCCTCGCTGAGGAGTAACACTCCTTAGTCGCTGCTGAGAAGTGTTTCCTCGCTGAGGAGTTGTACTCCTCATTTGTTGCGGAGAAATGTTTCCTCGCTGAGGAGTGGTTGGTCTGTTGACCGACTGAGGCACATTACTTCTTAGAGGAGTTGAGTGTCTCAGAATTGACCGAGATGGAGAAGAATGAGAGGCCTGCTGATGGACAACCGATTTGGCTTGAGATGAGCCCTCATTATGAAACCTAACATCTCCAAACCTTACTCGTCTCTCCATGAGGCGTTCATGCTGAGATACATCAGCACTTAAGATTTTAGAAGGAAAAGAATTTGATGGGATAGACTGAGGTTGCTGCTTAGTATGATCAGCTCGCTGAGGCGTGTTGTAGTCATAAGGAGCAGCAACGTTACTTCTTTTAAAAGTCTCAGACTTATTCAGGGAAAGGGGCTGAGGAGCGATGGACTTGTACCCATCATTTGAGATGTCTCCATGAAATGTTTCATTTGGAGAATATTGAATTTTGCCTTCATGTGGCATCATGCCTACAATAGGCAAATGGGAAAATATGTTATTTGAAGACGAGGATGAGCTAACTGCTTTAGCTTCAGAAGAATTTGAAGGGTCGCTGGAGAGAGATGTGGAGGATCCAGCGTCCATTTCAGTGTGGTAATCATTTCCTTTGACGAAATACCACTTTTTCATCTCCCCAGGAGAAGTAATACCAGAAGGAGGAATTGTGATTTCCGGTTTCACATCATCTTTAAACATGTCAGCGATGCAGGCAGCAGATTCAAAGTCTCCACCTATCACTACCTGAACTTGTGCAGGGACTTGTTCATTAAGACATTGATGGTGAAACTTAGAAGCTTTTGACCAGGAGGTCACAATCATCTTGAGGTTGAGAACTTCAAGCTTGAGTTTTTCATTTTCAAGCTGAAGTTTTTGAGTTTTTCAACATGAACATTCTTCAGTCTGTTGAGTTTTTCAGATTTTTCACTCAATTCAGAACTTACTGAAAGGAGTTTTGAGTGAGCTTCAGCACGCAGAGTTTCTACGAACTGAAGATCACATGACAAGGATTCAAGAATTTTGGTTTTGTCCTTATCAGAAGTTGAAAGAAGAGTATGTACCTTTTTGACAGTGACATTTACCCACTGACTTGTTGAGACTTGGTCTTTTGTCAGCGCATCACTATCAGCCAGAGCCATGAGACACATGGCGTCAACATACTCCTCATCATCAGAGTCATCTGAATCAGCCCAATCATGCTCTTCAGCGACCAGACCTTTGCCTGGTGTTTTGGCCTTTTCAGTTTCAGCCATTTTGGCTTTGAGCTGATAATACTTGTTCCTGTATTCATCAGCAGTTTTGGATGAGTTAGATTTTGGAGCAGCAGGAGTTGGGATAGAAACTCTGCACTCCTTTTGATAGTGGCCTTTTCTACCACATTTCCAGCATTCCTCCTGTGATTTATCCACAGGAGGCTTATATGGAGCAATCGACTTACGGTTGTTCCATTTCCTGGAGTACTTCTTTCCAGCGATTAATGCAAATTCAACAAAATCACTGAACATTTCCTGTTTCTCTTCAGCATCAAGCCCTTCAATTTGAGCTTGAAAGGATGCTGGAAGAGAAGAGGTGCTGGCACCATCATTGGGATAGATGGGCTCAGAAGAGATGAGAGCAAGAGGGTCAGTTAAGGGGTTTGCAGTAGTGCTGGTAGCAGACGAGGAGCCAGCATGTCTCCTAGATTCAGCAGAGGCTCTAATATTTTGAGCCAAGGCTTTCTCTTCAAATTGAAAAGTGCCAAACAACTCCTCTAGATCCAATTCTTGAATCTTTTTGGTGGTACGGAGGATTTGTCTAAGATTCTGCCATTTGAGAGGAAGAGAATCGATGAACTTATGGCATACCTCAAAATAGTCATGAGTAATGCCAACGTTTGTCATGTCATTGAGCAACCCTTTAAATCGGGTATATGTGCCCTCGAGACTTTCATCAGGAAGAGAAAAGAAATTTTCATAGGCACGTTTGAGGTCAATTTTCTTGGTTTTAATCAAGTCAGCTGACCCTTCATAAGTGTTTACTAGTCTTTCCCAGACTTCTTTTGAAGTGGGGAATTTAATGACTAGTTTCATCACCTCAGTGGGAAGGGTGGTGATGATCATATTTTTCAATCTAGAGTCAAGATTGACGAGCTTTCGCTCTTCTTCAGTCCACTGGACTTCAGGCTTGACTAGATCTGTTACAATTTCAGGAGCATCAGGTGTTGCACCTGGTGTCCTTTGAACATATGTGGGAATGTACGGACCTTCATTTAGAATGGTCATAAGATATGGTTCTACACCCACTATGTGTAGTAACATTCGTTCCTTCCATGAGCCAAAGTCCTTTGGCTCAAATTTTGGAGGAATAGAAACGTAACCAAAGTCACGCGTGTTAACAAGAGTGGGTACAGACGACATCTTTTAAAAAAATAGAAAAAAAATTTAATTGTGAAGAAAAGAGAGAAAATAATATAAACACGAGAGGCAAACAGATCTTGTTCCAATAATTTAGAAACAGTGGCTCTGATACCACTTGTAGGACCACGAATGCACTGCTTGTGTTTTAATTAACTAACTTGTAATGTAGAGACGAAGTAACAAGAACAGAAATGAGAAAGAATAACTTTGTTTAGTTATATGTATTTCAACTAAATGATGAAAACATGGATGGTTGTTTGATAACAACAATAATAAACAATAAACAGAAAAATATGTTAAGTTTTTGAACCCACAAAAACTTAACAAATTACTTAGAGAAAATAATGTAAAATGTGGAACACACCAACGCCTTTTTTGGCTAGGGCAAGTGATTCCTTTTATAGGCAGATAAGGAATCACATGACTACCCTAGTAGATGTTGACACATGAAGGTTGTCAACTATCTATTGGTGGATTATTCAGATCTGCAGAAGCCTTTTTCCTTTATCTTGTTTTTTTCCAAAAACGGTATGAAAGAGAAACTTCACTGCACTGCAGTAGTACAAGGTCACCTGTCTTCATCTTGATCTTTCAACACGTGTCCTTGGGACCATTCTTCTAATCTTCAAATTCCCGCTCATATTTGACTAACAAATACTAGACGGTGAGTCATTGAACATATCCTTTAGACTTCGAAGATAGATTATGCTTGCAGATGTATGAGCTCGCTGACAGCTCACTGAATGAGCCACTCGCTGAGTCCCTCAGAGAATCCCTGATCCAACAAGGGGCTTGGGCGAAGTTTGGTGAGTTGGTCGCTGGGAATGATATTTTGCAAGATGAGCTAGCTGAACTTAAGGACAACATATTTGGAATCAAGAAGGCTCATCGTGCAAGCGAGCTAACTCATGAGCGCCTTCTTCGTCAAAATCAAACTTTACTTGATGCCAGCATGAAACGGGTTAGCACCTCAAACTCTTCTATCTCAGCTTCTCTTGAAAAGTTAAAGGATGAGTTCCTAAAATCTAACTTGGCCACTGAAGTTCCTGGTCTTGTTTCTTCACTTCATCAACTTTCTCAATCAAACATTCTCTTCACCGCCCATCTGAATCAACAAAATCACACCGTTTCCACTTTTTCCAAGCATCAAGATGATTTTCTAACCACTCTCACCCAAGAAATCTCTTCTCTCAAATCACAATCTTCCTCTGCTGCCACTTCTGATGATCGAACGTCCAAACTAGAAACAGAAGTTGGTGAATTGAAAGGCATGATGCATGAGATGTTGGGCCTCCTTAAAACAAAAATGGAAGCCGCTGATGCCTCCGCTGCTTCCAAGGGGGAGAAAACAGCTGGGGAGGTCCCAACTGACAAAATTCAGGCTGAAAATGCTCCCCTTGGTTCCCAAAGTATTGAAACTGAAGCAAATGTTGAGGGGAAGCAAACAAAGGAAAGAAAAAATGATGAAGCTGAGAAGGTTGATGTTGAGGGGGAGAAAATAAATGAAGAAGTTGCTAAGAAGACAGCTGAGGAGGTGCCAGCTGGTCTTACTGAAGTTGTTCCAAAGCCTGCTGAGGTTGTGCCAGCAAGGCCAATCAATGTATCTTCCTTCAAACCAACTCCTGAGTTCCATGCTGCTCTTGACAAGAGATTTGCTGAAAAAGGTAAAGCAGTCATGGTTTCTCAAAGCAAGCCACCCAAACCTCGTCAGCAAGAAAAATTGATGTTTGGAGCCTTTCCAAAATCAACAACTGCCTCTAATGATCTTTCTACAGAAGAAATTGTAGCTCAACATGAAATACTAAGCAAAAAGAAAGAAGAAGAGCTGTCAGCTAAGTTCATCAGTGGGCAGATTGTCAATGAAGAATTAAAAGGCGCTGATGAAGAGACGAGAAAATTGGGTTTGGCTGCTCTCAAGAGGAACAAGGAGCAATTCTTTGCTAAGAAAGCTAAAACCTTGGAGGAGAGTCAGGCAGCTTATCTCAAGACAAGAGAGATCAGACAAAGAGAAGAAGAAATTCTCAAGGTAACTCCTACTCTCACTCAGCAAGGCATGAATTTATGTATTCAAAGAAGAGGAATGCCCAAGTTGTTCAATATGAAGAATGTCAAACCTTCTACACTTGGGCCAACTGAGTGGATCGAGATCTTCAAGCTGATCAAAGATAAGAAGACACCACAATATGATCCTCTACTTTAGATGGCTGGAGTGCAGATCAAAGACATTAGAAGCAATACTAAGCAAAAAGAAAGAAGAAGAGCTGTCAGCTAAGTTCATCAGTGGGCAGATTGTCAATGAAGAATTAAAAGGCGCTGATGAAGAGACGAGAAAATTGGGTTTGGCTGCTCTCAAGAGGAACAAGGAGCAATTCTTTGCTAAGAAAGCTAAAACCTTGGAGGAGAGTCAGGCATCTTATCTCAAGACAAGAGAGATCAGACAAAGAGAAGAAGAAATTCTCAAGGTAACTCCTACTCTCACTCAGCAAGGCATGAATTTATGTATTCAAAGAAGAGGAATGCCCAAGTTGTTCAATCTGAAGAATGTCAAACCTTCTACACTTGGGCCAACTGAGTGGATCGAGATCTTCAAGCTGATCAAAGATAAGAAGACACCACAATATGATCCTCTACTTTAGATGGCTGGAGTGCAGATCAAAGACATTAGAAGCAATACTAAGCAAAAAGAAAGAAGAAGAGCTGTCAGCTAAGTTCATCAGTGGGCAGATTCTCAATGAAGAATTAAAAGGCGCTGATGAAGAGACGAGAAAATTGGGTTTGGCTTCTCTCAAGAGGAACAAGGAGCAATTCTTTGCTAAGAAAGCTAAAACCTTGGAGGAGAGTCAGGCAGCTTATCTCAAGACAAGAGAGATCAGACAAAGAGAAGAAGAAATTCTCAAGGTAACTCCTACTCTTACTCAGCAAGGCATGAATTTATGTATTCAAAGAAGAGGAATGCCCAAGTTGTTCAATCTGAAGAATGTCAAACCTTCTACACTTGGGCCAACTGAGTGGATCGAGATCTTCAAGCTGATCAAAGATAAGAAGACACCACAATATGATCCTCTACTTTAGATGGCTGGAGTGCAGATCAAAGACATTAGAAGCAAAGAACGAAAATACAAAGTGAAAGATTCTTTGCTCAGCTCTGCCAGACATCCTTATCCTCCTCTTCCTCCCCAGCAACCAAGAAGTGGCACCAAGAGGACAGCTGCTGGTCAAGCAGTCTCTCAGCTCCCTTCTATTCTCAGAGCTGTCCCGAAAGCAAACATTGAATAAGAGCCACTTCTCAACTTAAAAATGCCATCAAGAACTCTTTTCGTTGATGTAGAGTATGATGAAAATCTGGGAGGATTGTGTTTTTGTAATGTTCATGGTCATGAACTGTTCTTTCAAACAAATGAAATTAGCATTGCTTCCTCGGCATTTCTGGTAACGATTGGGAAATACTGCATCAAGTCCTCTAGCATTGCTTCCTCGGCATTTCTGGTAAAGATTGGGAAATACTGCATCAAGTCCTCTAACAATCAAGAGTTTGTGAAGCTGATTGATAGAGAACTGCTGAAGCCAGAAAGACAAAATGATGCTGAATTAATCAAGGCCAAGGAAGAATGCATGTGGGAATAGATTGTTTGTAAAATTGTAATGTTGATATCTTGTAACACGTTTGTCATATATATATATAAAATCAGCATTACACCAAAGATGTCTTGTCAAATATTTGTTATTGCAAACCTTCTATTCAGCTGAGTCTCCTCAACGAATAGGGGGAGATTGTTGGATCAGGGATTCGCTGAGAGACTCAGCGAGTGACTAGTTCAGCGAGCTCTCAGCGAGCACATGCATCTGCAAGCATGATCTATCTTTAAAGTCTAAAGGATATGTTCAATGACTCATCGTCCAGTATTTGTAAGTCAAATATGAGCGGGAATTTGAAGAATAGAAGAATGGTCCCAAGGACACGTGTTGAAAGATCAAGATGAAGACATGTGACCTTGTACTACTTCTGTGCAATGTAGTTTCTCTTTCATACCGTTTTTGGAAACAAACAAGATGAAGGAAAGAGACCTCTGCAGATCTGAATGATCCACCAATAGATAGTTGACAACCTTCATGTGTCAACATCTACTAGGGTAGTCTTGTGATTCCTTATCTGCCTATAAAAGGAATCACTTGACCTAGCCACCATTCTGTTGGTGTGTTCCACAGTTTTTACTTTGTTCCCTTTAAGTTATTTGTTAAGTTTTTGTGTGTTCAAAAACTTAACACATTTTTCTGTTTATTGTTGTTGTTGAACAACCATCCATGTTTTCATCGTTTAGTTTGAAATACATATAACTAAACAAAGTTCTTTACTTCTCTTCTCTATTCTTGTTATTTCATATTTATATTACAAGTTAGTTAATCAAACACAAGTAGTGCATTCTAGGACCAACAGGTGTTAACGAAGGTGAGATGATAGTCGTTAACTCAAAGGACGAAATACGAACCTTATCCTCCTATAAAGGACTACCAATGAGGTTATTGAACCACGTATTGGTTTTATGCCAAAACCTGGTCCTAAAAAGTTTTCAAAAGTAAAAATTTAAAAACATATTGGTTTTATATAACTTTTTCACAATGCGAACACAAAAATACAAAGTCAATGTCTGGTCTTAAAAACTATAGTTATGCCAAAACCTCAGTCCTAAAAAGTTTCCAAAAATAAAACTTGTTGGTTTTATATAAACTAGAAGAGTACCCGCCTAATGCGGCGGCAGTAAATGGATATTATACAGAGAAACTACATGATGTTCGCATAAGGCTACAAGTTGTCATACATGAGTCAAGAATACAACATACGAATCCCATGCAAGAGAAAACAAACCAAGACATCGTGTACGAGTCTAAAGATCTAGAATACAATCAATCGATCCTTAGGTTCATCTATAAGCATCAATTCTTATTTTGCAAGTGATTTCTCGTATATCTGAAAAATACTCATAACGTCAACACTAGGTTGGTTTCGTAGGATCACATAATCAAAACATTTGTGTCAATATACCAATAGCATGTACAAAACTTAGAATAAGTCATAGAAATCACTTAAAATGCTTGCAACAAGTATTGCACGTATAACACAAATCAATCACTTTCAAGATCTAGCCCAAGCACACAACAAATAAAGATCAATATCAATATCACAATCATAACCAATATCAAGATCTATAACACGACACGACTCAGTTGCATATGCATCTAGTAGATTAGATTCAATTAAGATCCGTTAAAATAACATCTAGTAGATTAGAATCAATTAAGAACAGTTAAAATGGCATCTAGTAGATTAGGTAGACACCATTAACTAACATATAGAAGATCATGACCAACCGGGTCAGTTATCTAACACCTAGTAGATTGGACTCGAAAACGAGCCATTAACTAGCATCTAGTAGATTAGGTCCCGAATGCACCATTAACTAGCATCTAGAAGATCATCAACGGTTGGTGGCGGCGGTGGCGGTGGCGGTAGCGGTGTTATTAATGTAATTGTAATTGATGTAAAAAGGGGTAGTATAATTATTTTAAGAGTTGAGAATACATATCGTAAATAATTTTATTAAGGGTATTATATCCATATTAAATTGAAATATTTATATTAGTGAATTAAGTAAGGGTTAATCTGAGTAGTTAGGAATTGAAAACATTTTGAGGGTATTTTGGGTAGATGTAGTGTATGGTTTGAGAAAAATATTTAAAGTTATAGGTATTTTAGGTTGTTTGAGGAAAAAAGCTAAAAAATTTAAAAGGATGAGGGGTATTTTCATTTATAAAAAAGATAGGATTTTCACAATGCGAACTCAAAATATAAAGTCAATGGCCGGCTTTCTAAATTTCTCTTTTTTAATAGCAGTGGAATATTTTCATTAATCAAATACCGAAGATGATAAAACCAATATACAAAGTCAATGGCTTTTTGATCTGTTAAGTATCTATCTGTCAAAATATCTATTAAATCAAATATTGTTCAATTTAAATAAGCCGTTTATTCTCAGATCTCAGATTGATATAGTTGCTGTTCACTATCTATGTAACTCTGCTCCCATTCTGAAACACAAAAATGTCACAACTAAAAGAGTCTCAATCCCAGCTAAAACTATCATTTAAAGATATAAAAGTAGCAACTAACAACTTCAAAACGCGTATAGGGAGAGGTGGATACGGCCTGGTCTATAAAGGACGACTCACCATTGATGGAAAGCTTACCACGGTTGCCGTAAAGAGGTTAAACGAAAACCTCAGTCAAGGCTTAAAAGAGTTTTTGACAGAAATCCAGTTACTCTCTGGTCAGAAGCACCAAAATCTCATATCTCTTATCGGTTATTGTGATGAGGGACGAGAGAAGATTCTTGTGTATGAATATGCAGAGCATGGAAGTTTGGATCGGTATATAGTCAGGCGTAAGAGTATAACGTATACTCTTACGTGGTTGGAAAGACTTAGAATATGCGTTGCTGCAGCACGAGGGTTGGATCATCTTCATAATCATGTTGGAGAGCATCAAACCATAATCCACAGGGATATAAAAAGCGCTAACATTTTGTTAGACGCTAACTGGGTTGCCAAAGTTTCTGATCTTGGATTGTCCGTGTTAAGCTTAGCAGGTCTTGGTAGAAGTACCGTTATTTCCCATGCTTGCGGCACACAAGGCTATTGTGAACCTGAATACTTTATTACTGGTGCTGTAAAAAAAGAATCTGATGTATATTCCTTGGGCATGGTACTATTTGAAGTTCTGTGTGGGAGGCTTTGCATGATGGAAGATGATGATGGTTTCGTGTTATCAGCCGAATCGGCCAAAAAGTCATATGAAAATGGGAATTTGGATGAGATTATCGATCCTGAGTTAAGGAAACAAATGAATTCGTACTCCATGGGCACATTTTCAGCAATTGCATATAGATGCTTGCATGATGATCGCAAAAAACGACCTCCAGTAGATCTGGTTATCAAAGAGCTTGAAGAATCACTCCACTTTCAGGTTCTGATGATTATTTTTGAAATATCACATGTATCTGGATTTGTTTTTGTTAGTGTCCTTTATTTCTAACTTGTCCTTTTAAATTAAGCAAAGTCGATGTTTGATTGGTTGATAGGAAGAATATGAAGCCAAGGGGAAGAGTAGGGGGAATATAGCAGAACTTGACTCGGAGGAATATTGGAAGAATAAACTACCCAAGGGCATTGAAAAATTTGTGAAGAACTTGGACTCTTTTCCAGAGTATACCACCAGTAAACAACTCTTCATGATTCTTCGCAACGGAATTTCCTTTGATCTCGGCAATAGGGTAAGCTAATTTCTTACTTTACATATAGTAGTTAATTTAATTTTTTACTCTTCATGATTGTATTAAACTAATTCATTACATTATCTTTCAAAAATCTAGTAGTTAATTTAATTAGGGTATCATATATATATGGGAGGTTCTATTTACACACTCAAAGAATCTAATTAAACAATCAAAACCTAACCCTAGTTGCAAACAACCCCTTATACCAATGTGGGCCTGCTTTTTTGCATTGTTTTGAAAACCCATATAATTATTAAAAATAAATTGCCATAGCTGGGATTCGAACACGGGACGTGTCTTCTCACAATACACCCTCCATGCCAGTTAGGCTAACACTCATTTAATGCTAGAATGCCTTCAAGATTAAATATATCCGTTTTTAAAGGTGGCTAAAGTATCACAAATAAAGAAAAAGTTCTTATTGTATTTAAAATTTTTGTATATTTCTTAGAAAACGCAGCTTAATTTTGTAAATACATAATTCGCTATCATATGTCGATACTTATGTATTGTAATAAATTTTGGGTATATGCAGATTAATTTTGTGATAATGAGTACATCTTTCTTTGAAAAGCAGTATAATTACAAACAAAAATATCGTAAAAGTACAAAAGTTAAACAAAAAAGCAACCAATTTGAATGGTTTGTTCTGGAGTGATTGCATGGCACGTGGGGCTGCTCTTATATCATAATATCATCGCAAAGTCGGTTAAAAATTTCTATATTACATTACAAGTACAGGCTCCTTAATATAACCCGGTTAAAAAGTATTATAATCCGCTTAATAGCCGTGTCTTATGCAAGGGAGTTCTATTTGAGTTAATAATAGAACCCGCTTCATACCAGGCCCAGTCTTTTCGTGGGCTGTCAAGCCCAGTCATTCTTCAGGCCCAAAACAGAGACGTTAGCATTAAACAATTTAATTATGCTTTCTGATATTTATGTTTATTAAATTTTCTTTTTTTAAGTTTTTTTAGAATGTATGTAAATGAAAAGTTAAAAACATATAACGTGTTAATAATGACTAGTCTAACTAGTAAAAGGCATATAGAACTTTTACCCAAGGTATTAAGTTCGATTCTTAGGGATGACAAGTCTTGAACTTTTACCCAAGGTATAACGTGTTACTATTTATTTTGCATGTTTTTTGTTAAATGACTTGGAGTTTTTTGTGTTAATTCACTAGATATTATCATTATGAAGTTATTTAAGGTCTTAAGGCTCGATGTAATAACAATCAAGTGCCCCAAAATCGATTTACGTAGTAAAAAAGTGGCCTAAACGGCCGTTAAATGAGTTATTAGCGAGTTTTCAATTTTTTCAAGTGTTTTTTGTTAAATGACTTGGAGTTTTTTTCTGTTAATTCACTAGACATTATCATTATGAAGTTATTTAAGATCTTAAGGCTCGGTGTATTAACAATCAAGTGACCCAAAATCGATTTACGTAGTAAAAAAGTGGCCTAAACGGCCGTTAAATGAATTATTAGCGAGTTTTTAATTTTTTCAAGTGTTTTTTGTTAAGAAATATAAATTAAAAAATATGTTCGATAGAAGCTAGTGTAGTGTTGATTAAATGTTGCCTTACACTTTACGTGTTTAATTGACACTCTATATAAAGGTTGCCTATCCACCTATTGAATCATTTCACTTCAAAATCTTCCACTCACAAAAAAATTCCACCTATCCACCTATTTAATAAATTCTCTTCAAAATCATCCTCTATACATTTTTTTCGTTTTTTACGCTATAAAACAAACAAATATGTTATACCAAAAAAACATCATTAAGATTTACATTGAAGATGAATGAAGAAATGGTAGGTTTGGGTGTTAGTCACATGTGACCGTCCCCATGTGCAACCCTCCCTCCTTTAAATCAACCATTCTATGGATGGATATAAATATTTGAAGTAATACTAAGGCACTTTTCCATCACTATCTAACTATGTTATGGTTGGGTCCAAATAACTATGTAATTCGTGTGAGTTTTCGGGCTATAGTCCAAAGTTAATTTTTTTTTGGTTTTCTTATTGGGCTAAGTCTAAACCCATAACACATACAACTGGGCCTGGTATAATCTAAACTAAAATGTCAGTATATTCCCCTTATAAATGTCAGTTTATGTATGAAAAAATAGGTCTACCATGACTAAGGTCAATCTTTTAGTAAACTTTGTATTCTTGTTATTTTCAATACAATATGTTAAACATTTTAAAAAAATACTAAACTTTTATAGTTTTTAATTTTCTTTTATTTTAAGATACAGGAAAGCGTTTATAGAATAATATACTTTTTATTAAATTTTTTATTTTCACCACAATAGTTTCACTCTTTACACTTTTAGAACAAAACTATTATAATTCTTAGTAAACTTTTTAATCTTTTTATTTTCACCATAATATCTTAACCCCTTACACTTTTAACACTAAATTTTTTTACTTTTTGATAATCTTTTATTTTAACTACAACATTACCTCTTACATTTTAGCAACAAACTTTTTAACACATATATTAAAAAGAAATGTACAAGAAAATTTGTAAAGTATAATAAACTTTCTATTCATTATCTCTTGAAAATGTCAGTTTTTAATAATTTGAATAATACGTGTTTTTTTCAAAAAGTTTATGACACATTATCTCTTGAATAATTTTTTTATATTAAATCGATCAAAAATGTATAAAAATGAATTGTCGTTGCCGCCAATAAAACACTGGACAGTTGATCTCAAAGTTTACCCTTCTTGCCATTTGGGCTACAACTGTTTCATTGCTAATTTGCTTTCTTTATTTTATATAACTCGCATATATAAGTCGGTCATCTACATAAAAACAAGGTTACAACATGAAGACATGTGACCACATATTATAGTCTTACGGGGTAACTTTTGCTTTTTTTTTAACTTTTACAACAAAAATTTCGTTTTTCAGTTTGATGTTATTAACTTTTGTCACTATATATTTGTTTTCCACCTAGAGCAACGTCCGGGTAAAATTACTAGTCTATATCATTTACAAAAACTTTTTATAAAACCCACACACGTAATATTTTCGTCATATAATATTTTCGTTGTAAAGTATTTTTTAATTTATAAAAACAATTTATAAGTAAAACCGTAGCTTGATGTTGTATTTGTGATACGTATAGAACGGATATATAAAATAAAGAAAGAAAATTAGCAACAAGTTAGTTGTAGCCCAAGTGGCAAGAGGGGCAAACTTTGAGATCTCTGGTCATGTGTTTGAAGCTCGGTAGTGACAATTCATTTTTATAAATAATTTCCATGGCTTTTCAAAAGCAGCCAAAATCCATATGGCCCACACACGTACACGTGTAATTCATACGTTTAGGGTTAGTGTAAATAGAAAGAGAGTGTGTAAATAGTATATCCCATATATATATATATATATATATATGGGGAAATGTGAATTTAAGACTGTCCGACACTTAAACTTAGGTATGGAACCCCTTACATATCAATTTTTTAATATCTTTTGTTTAATGAATAAATGTTTGGCCCGCCTGAATTTTATGGATTAAAAAATAAATATGTGAGTGTTCCACACCTAAGTTTAGAAACCTAACAGCCTTATATAACTACCATTATATATATATATATGGCCAGGAATATAAGGTTAGAACACCCAATGTATTAGTATTTTATTTCATAAAAAGCATGGAGCTCAGTATTTTGTTCTTTTTATAAAAAAATATTATTGTAAAAGATTAGTATGTGAAATGAGCTTAACTATGAGACAACCCTATATTATATTATATATTACAGTATATATATATATACTGAAAGTGAATATAGGGTTATATATGTATGTATGTATGTTTCATGTGATAATGTTAACCAAACATCCAAACAATTAAGTTTTTTCTTTTATTGTCTACAGTATTTTTCAATAAACACTGATGGAGGACAATGCGAAATGATATATGCAAAAAAAATTCTAAAATGGAAACCAAGATTTATTGTACAATATAATCCCAATGAGTCAAACGAGAGTGGACCTCCAAGAAGGTAACTACTAACTACCATCATTTGTATACATAGGATTATATCTTCATGATAAACTTAACGTTATCGTTTGTTATTTAACATACACTTATATAACAGAGATCAATCATCAATATATATAGCTGAGGGATTAGTTTGTTGTAAGCTTGCCTGGATTGAATAGATGGGTCTAGATCGAGTTTTATAGGATTATGGTTATGATGGTCCACGAATGCACTACTTGTGTTTGATTAACTAACTTGTAATACAAAAATGAAACAACAAGAATAAAGACGAGAAGTAAAGAACTTTGTTTAGTTATATGTATTTCAAACTAAACGATGAAAACATGGATGGTTGTTTAACAACAATAAACAGAAAAATGTGTTAAGTTTTTGAACACACAAAAACTTAACAAATAACTAAAAAGAATAAAGTAAAACTGTGGAACACACCAACAGGATGGTGGCTAGGTCAAGTGATTTCTTTTATTGGCAGATAAGGAATCACATGACTACCCTAGTAGATGTTGACACATGAAGGTTGTCAACTATCTATTGGTGGATCATTCAGATCTGCAGAGGTCTCTTTCCTTCATCTTGTTTGTTTCCAAAAACGGTATGAAAGAGAAACTCCATTGCACCGAAGTAGTACAAGGTCACATGTCTTCATCTTGATCTTTCAACACGTGTCCTTGGGACCATTCTTCTATTCTTCAAATTCCCGCTCATATTTGACTTACAAATACTGGACGATGAGTCATTGAACATATCCTTTAGACTTTGAAGATAGATCATGCTTGCAGATATATGTGCTTGCTGAGAGCTCGCTGAACGAGTCACTCGCTGAGTCCCTCAGCGAATCCCTGATCCAACAATCTCCCCCTATTCGCTGAGGAAACTCAGCTGAATAGAAGGTTTGCAATAACAGATATTTGACAAGACATCTTTGGTGTAATGCTGATTTTATATATATATGACAAACATGTTACAAGATATCAACATTACAATTTTATAAACAATCTATTCCCACATGCATTCTTCCTTGGCCTTGATTTATTCAGCATCATTTTGTCTTTCTGGCTTCAGCAGTTCTTTATCAATCAGCTTCACAAACTCTTGATTGTTAGAAGACTTGATGTAGTATTTCCTAATCTTTACCAGAAATGCCGAGGAAGCAATGCTAATTTCATTTGTTCGAAAGAACAGTTCATGACCATGAACATTACAGAAACACAATCCTCCCAGCTTTTCATCATACTCTCCATCAACGAAAAGAGTTCATGATGGCATTTTTAAGTTGAAAAGTGGCTCTTATTCAATGTTTGCTTTCGGGACAGCTCTGAGAATAGAAGGGAGCTGAGAGACTGCTTGACCAGCAGCTGTCCTCTTGGTGCCACTTTTTGGTTGCTGGGGAGGAAGAGGAGGATAAGGATGTCTGGCAGAGCTGAGCAAAGAATCTTTCACTTGAAGATCTTTGCTTCTAATGTCTTTGATCTGCACTCCAGCCATCTAGAGTAGAGGATCATATTGTGGTGTCTTCTTATCTTTGATCAGCTTGAAGATCTCGATCCACTCAGTTGGCCCAAGTGTAGAAGGTTTGACATTCTTCAGATTGAACAACTTGGGCATTCCTCTTCTTTGAATACATAAATTCATGCCTTGCTGAGTGAGAGTAGGAGTTACCTTGAGAATTTCTTCTTCTCTTTGTCTGATCTCTCTTGTCTTGAGATAAGCTGCCTGACTCTCCTCCAAGGTTTTAGCTTTCTTAGCAAAGAATTGCTCCTCGTTCCTCTTGAGAGCAGCCAAACCCAATTTTCTCGTCTCTTCATCAGCGCCTTTTAATTTTTCATTGACAATCTGCCCACTGATGAACTTAGCTGACAGCTCTTCTTCTTTCTTTTTGCTTAGTATTTCATGTTGAGCTACAATTTCTTCTGGAGAAAGATCATTAGAGGCAGTTGTTGATTTTGGAAAGGCTCCAAACATCAATTTTTCTTGCTGACGAGGTTTGGGTGGCTTGCTTTGAGAAACCATGACTGCTTTACCTTTTTCAGCAAATCTTTTGTCAAGAGCAGCATGGAACTTAGGAGTTGGTTTGAAGGAAGATACATTGATTGGCCTCGCTGGCACAACCTCAGCAGGCTTTGGAACAACTTCAGTAAGACCAGTTGGCACCTCCTCAGCTGTCTTCTTAGCAACTTCTTCATTTATTTTCTCCCCCTCAACATCAACCTTCTCAGCTTCATCATTTTTTCTTTCCTTTGTTTGCTTCCCCTCAACATTTGCTTCAGTTTCAATACTTTGGGAACCAAGGGGAGCATTTTCAGCCTGAATTTTGTCAGTTGGGACCTCCCCAGCTGTTTTCTCCCCCTTGGAAGCAGCGGAGGCATTAGCGGCTTCCATTTTTGTTTTAAGGAGGCCCAACATCTCATGCATCATGCCTTTCAATTCACCAGCTTCTGTTTCTAGTTTGGAAGTTCGATCATCAGAAGTGGCAGCAGAGGAAGATTGTGATTTGAGAGAAGAGATTTCTTGGGTGAGAGTGGTTAGAAAATCATCTTGATGCTTGGGAAAAGTAGAAACGGTGTGATTTAGTTGATTCAGATGGGCGGTGAAGAGAATGTTTGATTGAGAAAGTTGATGAAGTGAATAAACAAGACCAGGAACTTCAGTGGCTAAGTTAGATTTTAGGAACTCATCCTTTAACTTTTCAAGAGAAGCTGAGATAGAAGAGTTTGAGGTGCTAACCCGTTTCATGCTGGCATCAAGTATAGTTTGATTTTGACAAAGAAAGCGCTCATGAGTTAGCTCGCTTGCACGATGAGCCTTCTTGATTCCAAATATGTTGTCCTTTAGTTCAGCTAGCTCATCTTGCAAAATATCATTCCCAGCGACCAACTCACCAAACTTCGCCCAAGCCCCTAGGTTTAGCTCAGCTACTTTGTCAACCAACCATGCATATAAGTATCCATGTCTATTTCCTTGACTTTGGCATACTTGCACCCTTCTTAAAATTTCTTGCAGCTGGTATGTTTCCACATAGTCCAAACCAGGCAAGTTGATAGCAGTGAAGGCAGTAGTCGCTTTTTGTGGAGAAGGCACTTTCAAGTTCTTAAGCGACACTGGGTATTTGCTACAAGGAAGGCCAAAGAAATCAGGATGATGTAGTGGTGGCACTTCCATTATTATTTCATCATCCACCTCCTCAGCTTCAACATATACTGCAGGCTTCATTTTCACAATTTTGCACATCATAATTCTCTTTTGAAGCTCAGCATCATCTAATTTGAGTTCAAATTCTCCAAAGTGACCATCAAGTTCAAACTTAGCAGTGGGCTTTGGAGAGAATCTTGGAGGAGGTGGCATGTCGTCAAGAGACTCTGGGACATCATCAAAATGATTGGAGAAGAGATAAGCACATATCCCAAGTCTTCAGCCAAAAACCCACTAACAACATCTTCCTCACTTTCTTCAGCAGCAGCGAGTGTGATTTCGGCATCATCATTTAATGGGTCGAACTCACTGCCAGCTTTTTCATCTGTAAGATTACCAAAAATATATGTCTCGGTCCCTGCAAAAGCAGTTTCCAAGACAGAAGTAGATTGAGGGTTAAAGGAACCTGGTGCCTCAACCTCAGTGTGTTGTTCCACCAAGATATCATTGGCCGTAGAGGGTGTTGACTCTAGCATCACCTATGATCTGGCTGCTGTCAACGACTCAAAGTGTATTTGAGAAGAAGGGGGAATATTTATTTTGGGTGGATTTGGACTTAGACCTCTAGTGGGTTGGGGTGACCCAATATCTTCACCAACCTCTCCTACAGAAATTTGAGGTGGTTGCTTGCTGCTCCCATTTAACTTGTCAACAGCCTGTTGGGAGGCTGCTGATGGGGTGGTTTGGGTACTAGTGTCCTTGGGCGTAGAGGACATCCTAACCTTTGGTTTGCCTTTTGTATCACTCCGCTTTCATTTTGGGACGAAAGCGGAGGGTGAAGATTGAATATTTTTAGTTGGGGATGTTGCCTTAGATTTTCTTTTGGCTTGTTTGGAGGCTTTGGAGGTCGCTGGGGGGTTTTCCAGCGAACCAGCCTCCGAAGGCATTTGGGCATCCACAGCGACCGTATCAGCCACTTCATCGGAAAGAAGTGCTACCTCCCAGTCGCTGTCTTTGGGGTATAGAGAGGAGTTTAAAGAAAATAATACCTCTTTCATGTGTGAGGTGAGCCTTGCAACAAGATGTTCAGCTGTCTGCTTGTATATGTTGCTCCCAACCCTTGGAATTGGGATTGTTGAAGCTTCTGGCAGCGAGTAGGCATCACCAAGTGCTTCCTTGAAAATCACTGAGAATAGTCTAACAAAAGGCACTGTATGTGACCTATTGTTCATGGAGATCTTGTTCTTCATGTCATTGAAGATCATCAGCCCATAATCAACAAACCTCCCTTCTGCTAGCGCATGAATCATAGGCATAGAAGTAGTGGATGCCTGATTGTAAGACCCAGAATTTCCACCCATACACTGAATTACATGGGAAAAAAGAACTCTCCAGATCCCTGGAAGATTTTGCTTGAGAGGATTGTTGGGGATTGTGGATGGAGGGTTCTTTAGATTGTAGTTAAACCCAATCGAAGGCAGCCATGCTTTCCATTCATTTTCAGTAGCAGGCTCCACAAAGTTTTTTTCATTGGTTTCTTGAGGAAACCCTAACGTTTGGCGAAGGGACGCCGGAGTGATAGTGATGGTTTTTGTCCCTTCCCGAACTGTACCACTGATGGACTTAGTTTCATCATCATAGTTACAAGTCCACCAGAATTCTCTTAAAAGATGCACAAAGATCTTCTCAGGATCAGCCATAATACATTGACTGGCAGGAGATGCATGGATGAAATCCAGCATTGGCTTGAATCCTTTTGTACCTTTCGGTACGTCAGACGAGCCGAGATGGTTAAATAGACAAGAAAGAAAGTAAGCAGGTAAGTAAATAACAAGAACAATGTAGAGTTCAATTGTAATACATCAATGCAAGGATAATCATATGTATCATTGATTTAAACGATGAATACATGGTTGATCTTACACTTGACTTACAAGAATACAAAAGAACAAAAGTAATTGCTAAGTCTAGACACACTAAAGACTTAAGCAATTACATGTGACACACACTTTTCAGGTGACTAACACACTGATACAATGTGGCTGTGTTGCTTTATATAGGGGAAGACTTGAGGCAACACAGCCTGATTTGATTGTGACTTGATGGTGGTTGTCGACTTCCTATTGGCTCATGGTACTTGAATCATGTGCCCATTGTCTTCTATACCAAATCGGGTAAGAGAGAGAGAACCCTTGCTTTGGTCCCAACATGTACATTTGCCATTCAGGGCAAATTACAGTTAGTTAACCACCATGTGACTTCTTTGTCTTCATGCAATTTGAATGTTTCCCGCCATGATGAACTTTGGTCAGCATGCATCCCGCTGAAGAGTATAACTGGACTCACTGAAGACTTGCTGATTATACACAGCAGCGAGTAAGTCTTATTAGCGAATCCAGGTCTCAACAATCTCCCCCTATTCGCTGTAGAGACTTGCTGAATAAGTAAGAAGAATGTAATATGAACTGAAGATGTCTTTTATATCATAAAAGTGAGTTACAAGCTAAGCATAAAGCTTTTACAAAATATACATCTAAAGATTTGCCGCCTCTATCTCCCAAGCATCTTCCTGCTTGGCAATTCTAAGCACTGGATCTTCTCATCTCTCTGGCTTCATCAATTCTTCATCAATCCTGCTGATTACTGAGCGAGCACTGATCATCTTTGCAAATCTTCTTCTGATGCTGATCAGGAAACAGTGGATGCTTGTTCAATTTCTGCCAGTCTGAAAAAGAGTTGATCATTTCTGAAGTTTTGGAAGAAAATGCCAGCAGGGTCTTCAAGTATTCTCCCTTCTTCAAAAGAACACCTGGGAGGAAGCCTCAGATTTAATGCTGCATCACCAGAGATAGGAGGAAGGTCAGCAGGCAAGGATTGTGAAGCAAGCTTTCTTTTTTGGACACGCCTGCCTGATGAGGAGGAGACAGCTGCTGGAGACCCAAAGACTGCCCTCAGCATGGGAAGGTCTGCCTTGAACTTTGTTTCGAACTTCAGTGCCTTTTCAAAGTAATTTTTCAGCATCCCCTAAAGTTGTTCATAGCTGGCAGCCTTTTTATCCTTGATGATCATATAAATTTCATACCATTCTGAAGCTCCCAAGTTGGTCAACTTTATATCTTCAATCTTAGTTGGGGCACTGTGTCCTTCTCTCAGGAACTTCAGATTGGTTTTTGTTCCCATGACAGCTTTGTGAACTTCAGCTGCTGTGATTCTCTCTGGCCTCTTCCTATCATTCATTATTTTCAACCACCTGGCCTTTTCTACCTCAAATTTCTCTCTCTTTTCTTTCAGTTGTTGCTCTACATCAGCTTGCTTTTGTCTGTAGAGAGCTTCAGGCCCACCAGTGGTTAGCAGCAATCTTTGCTCTCCATCCATCTCATCTTTCTCCAAGAGGGCCAACTGCTTGATGTACTCGAGATTTTTCTTCTCATTTTCCTTGTTAGCTTTCAGCCTATCCAGCTCCTCTAGGGCCTCCTCTTGAGTTTTTCCCTCAGCAGTAATTGATAAAATATCGATGACTTGAAATTGATTTCCTGCTGGGGATGTCATGGATGCATTATGTGCAGTCAGCGGCAAGGAATTCTTGAAAAAGCCAGCATCAGTCAGCTGCTTTCTCTGAGCTGCTGTTATTCTAGACACTTCAGCATTTCCAAGGAAGCGAGGATGGAAAATATTGAGCACTTCCCTGGATGTGTCCCTAGCCATTTCCTGTGCAAAACCCACTTCCCAAGCTGCCCTGACTGCACGAGGACTCATTTCCTCTTCTTCAACTTGGAGAGCTTCAGCAACTATCAGTTGTTGCTCCCCCTCAGCAGATGCTTCACCAACCGTCTCCCCCTCAACACTAGTAGGGAGAACTTCATCAGTTCTTGTCTCCCCCTCAGTGTCAGCAGGGGGAGAATCCACCTTTTCTTCACTGACGGCCACTATTGCCAGTTCATCAGTGGCCGCTACAGTGTTTTCTTCATTTGCAACCTTGTCAGCAGAAGCTTCATAAATGTCATTTACAGCTTTGTTCACTGCTTCACTGACAAGTGCTATTACAGCGGCATCCACTTTATCCCCCTTGGAGGTAGTATCATTAACTACTACCTCCAACATCGCTGTTGGGGCTGACTGCTGTTGGAGAAGTTGGGATAGCATCTTCTTGATATCCCCGACCTCTTGCTCCAATTTTTGTTGTCACTTACGATCTTCCTCAGTAAATGATACTTGAGGAGGAGGAAGACTAGCCACAGTGGTTTCCAAGGCATTGATAGCCTTGGTGTTTTTTTCAACCTGGGTGGAAAGACGAGAAACCAGGTCGGCCACTGTTTTTACTTCAGCAGCAGCGGAGTCACTGCTGCTGCATGCCTTCTGTGCTGAGAACCGTACAGCAGGTCCAATCTTGCACAGCGATCGAGAGAGCCCACAAATGACCTGCTGATCCTTTTTTATAGAATTTGTATAGGTGCAAAGTTTTTCTTGATCAACAGCCATCGATACAGATTTTTCTTTTATTGTCTCAATGCTGGCAGTGTTTTCATTCTGCTTGCTGTACCAGTTCTCCAAGATCTTTACCAATCTGTCATCTTCATGAGTTTTAAGTTGAACAGCGATTGTGGCAGCCTTGGTGAGATCATTCAGCTGATGTTCAACTCTGGCCAGCCTGTCAACAATTTGAGAATCGACAGGTGTGGCAAGTGGTTGCACCTCAGTCACTTCAGTATTAGCTGCTGCATTGTCATCAGCAGCAGCTTCTTGTACATTTTCATTAGTCGCTGCTGCAATGTTGTCAGCAGCAGCAACTTCTGCATTATCATTGATGGCTGCTGCATTTTCACCAGCAGCAGTAGCAGCCTCTTCATCAACCTCCATATCACTTGCTTCCATTTCATCAGCCTGGATGGAGGAATCCAGCTGGAATTCATCAGCCACAAACTCTCCCAAATCTAAATAACTCTCATCATCATCCCCTTCAACATTTCCACCTTCCTCTACACCACCACCTTCGACATCCATCCCTTCTTCAGAGAAATTTACAGGGGTAGGGGAACCGGGTGCCTCAGTTTCAGTGTGTTGTATCACCAAAGCATCATCGGCCGTAGATTTTGTTGTCTCTAGCATCACCTGTGATATGGCTGCTGACAACGACTCAGAGGGTTGAGAAGAAGAGGGAATGATTAGATCGGTTGACTCAACTCTAATGGGCTGGGGTGGCCCTTGATCTTCACCAACCTCGCCTACAGAAGTTTGAGGTGGTTGCTTGCGGTTACCCTTTTTCTCGTCAGCAGCCTTTTTTGAGGTTGCTGATGGGCTGGCTGGGTCTCTATTGTCCTTGGGCAGTGAGGACTTCTTAACCTTAGTAGTTTTGCCCTTTGATACTCGCTGCTGCTGTTTTGGGACAGCAGCAGGAGGTGAAGTGGAAGAAGAAGAAAGTGTTTTGGTTATCTTGGGAGCTTTGGAGGTTGCTGGGGGGATTATCAGCATACCAGCTCCAGCAGGGTTGGGTCTATATACGTCAGGATATACAGAATAAAGTACTTGTTTCATTTTAGGGGTGAGCACAGCATACTTGGAATCGAACTGCTCAGGATCACAAGCTGGAATCTTGTAAACAGAGCTTGCAACCCTGGGAGAGAGGATGAATTGAGCCCCTTCAGGGAGATACCTTTCCTTCAGCTCCTTCTTGAAAATCAGAGAGCGAAAGCGAGTGAAGGGGACAGAGTTTGATTTGTTCTTGATAGTGACCTTCCCCTTTAAATCTTCAAAAATTACGCTGGCAAAGTCAATATTGCGACCATTTGCCAACGCATAAATCATCTGCATTTGTGCAGCAGTGGCCTGATCAAAAGAGCCACTGTTGCCACCCAGACACTGAATTACATGGGTGAACAGCAACCTCCATACACCCGGCAGATATTTCTTCTGAGGGTTGTTGTGCACAGGTTGTGCAGGTTCCGTGTTGGTCCCACATCCAATGGTTAACAACCATTCCTTCCACACTCCAATGGGGACCAACTCCACATATGGATGCTCTTCAGATTATTTGGGAAGACGAAGAGCATCTCTCAACGAGTCTACGGAGATGGAGATAGTGTGTTCTCCTTTCAGTACAGTTCCAGTGATGGTGCTACTGGCAACTTTGTAATCACATGTCCACCAAAACTCTCTAAGGAGATGGACACTCATCTCCTTTGGATCGGAATAGATAGCCTTTCTGGCAGGACATCCCATAATGAAATCCAACATGGAGAAGTACCCCTTTGTTTTTGATGCTTGGAAAGATACTTGATTTGAAGGATTTATGCCTTCATTATCATATACCTTAGAGTTGAGATAAGAGATGTTTTGTTGTTCAGATGAAGAAGTCATTTTTGATGAAAGTGAAGAAAGATTAGAAGAATGAATGTTGTAAGGAAATAAGAAAGATTTGAGAGAATATGAAGAGTTTAAGAGAATACAAAAGATTAGTAGAAAGAAATGAACGTGAGAGAGGGTGAAATGGAAGAGATTTGCATATATATGGCATGGATATGGGTCCCATGACTGAAAAAAGTGAGTTGTTTTGTGTATTCTCTTTCATACGTGGCAACAAAATAATATTATGAAATAAAAGGACACTGTATTCATATACGTATGAGAGATGTATGATGTGACTATATGAGCCACGATTTCAACTGTACTTGAGTTCATACGGCACATACAGTGTACAAGTTGCCCATTTGGGAGAAAATCGAGGTAACCGTTTGAGATATATAGAATATAATATTAGCAGTGGAGATGGAAACAGTATGCTGTTTCTTAGTAGACCAACTAGTCAGCCTTCCCCCCAACAGTTGACATCCACTACTGGTACTTTTCCTATCTAACATGCACCCAGCATAGTCAGAGTCAGAGTATGCAACTAAGTCAAAGGTAGAATCCTTGGGATACCAGAGACCTAAAGAGGAAGTCCCTTTGAGATATTTAAAAATACGCTTGACAGCGAGAAGATGGGACTCCCTTGGGGATGCTTGATACCTTGCACAAAGGCAAGTAGCAAACATAATGTCAGGACAACTCGCTGTGAGATATATCAGAGAGCCAATCATTCCACGATAGAATGTGGGACTCACATGCTTACCATCAGGGTCAGCATGGAGATTGTTTGGAGGAGACATGGGAGTAGACTTTGTAGTGATATTAGACATATCAAATTTGGCCAGCATGTCTCGAATATACTTTTCTTGGTTTATGAAGATGCCATCAGTAAGCTGGCGAATTTGTAACCTAAGAAAAAAGGTTAACTCACCCATCATGCTCATTTCAAAATGAGAGGACATTAGTGAGCTAAGTTTGTTGCAAAGTTTCTTACTGGAGGATCCAAATATAATGTCATCGACATATATTTGTACATAGAGAACATGAACCCCTTTCTATAGATAAAAAGGGTGGAGTCTATAGATCCTCGCTGAAACTCATGAGAAAGAAGAAATTCAGAGAGAGTGTCATACCAAGCTCTGGGAGCTTGTTTAAGACCATATAATGCTTTGTAAAGACGATAGACGTGGTTTGGCTTGGTTAGATCTTCAAAACCAGGTGGCTGTTCCACATAAACTTCTTCTTCGAATTTCCATTTAGGAAGGCACTCTTGACATCCATTTGATATACTGTGAAGTTTCGATAAGCAGCATGTGCCAGGAATAAGCGTATTGCTTCAAGTCTAGCCACTGGTGCAAAGGTTTCGTCATAGTCGACTCCTTCTTCTTGAAGGTACCCTTGAGCACTAACCTAGCCTTGTTGCGAATAACAACACCATCTTCATCCATTTATTCCTATAAACCCACTTTGTTCCAATGGGTTCTTTGCCTGGAGGAAGAGGAACTAAGAACCAAACATGCTGTCTTTGGAATTGAGTTAGTTCTTCTTGCATGGCAGCAGTCCAAGATGGGTCAGCCATGGCTTCTCCAATATTCTTAGGAGTTATCATTGACAAGAAATTGACATATAGACATGTGTTTCTAGTCGTTGATCTAGTCACAATGCCCTGCTGAGGATCACCAATAATTTGGTGAGCAGGATGACTTGAAATCCATTTAAGTGATGGAACAATTGATGAACCTAGAGTGGCAGCGGAAGATATTTGTATGGGATCAGCAGGAGAAGAATAAGAGGAGAAATCAATGGTAATTGAAGGATCAAGAGAAGCTTGATCAGTGGAGCCATTTGTCTGATTTAAGTTATCAATGATGGGGTCATCAGCATACACCATGTCTTCAGTGTTAGCTGAAGCATCATGAAACTCTTCATCAGCCGAGTCATCAGTGATCTAGGTTTGGCTGATGCTGCATGGATTGATCTTAAGATATGAGCAACAACTTGCTCCAGCTCAGGGTCTACTGAACTATCCTCAGTGAGTTGCTGATCAAGAGGAGGCGAGCAAGAAGCATCAACATGTGAGTCAGCGTCCTCCGTAGGAGGGTTACTGAACTCATTGAAGATCTCTTCAGTGGAAGATGGCTGGATATCTTTAAGAGCAGAAGAGCTTTCATCAAAAGTGACATGAATTGATTCATCCACTTTTTGAAGACGAGTATTGAATACTCTAAAAGCTTTGCTAATAGAGGAGTATCCAACAAAGTAACCATCATCAGCTTTAGGATCAAATTTCCCTAAATGATCCTTATTATTAAGAATAAAGACAGGACATCCAAATACATGAAAGTATTTGATTTGAGGTCTCTTTCCTCTTAAAACTTCATATGCAGTTTTGTCATGTCTTTTGACAATGAGACATCTATTTTGGGTGTGGCAAGCAGTGTTGACTGGTTCAGCCCAAAACCTACTGGGAAGAGAGGACTCACTGAGCATAGTGCGTGCTGCCTCTATAAGAGTTCTATTTCTCCTTTCATCAACACCATTTTGCTCAGGAGTTCTAGTGGAAGAGAAGTTTTGTGAGATCCCTTGATCAGCACAAAAGGTTTCAAGAGTGTGGTTTCTAAACTCAGTGCTATGATCACTTCTGAGTTCTTTGACCCTTATGCTGTTGAGATTTTCCATTTTCTTAATGAATTTAATGATTTCATCAGCAGCATCACTCTTAGAGTTAAGAAAAATTGTCCAAGTATATCGTGAATATTCATCCACAATTACTAAAGTGTATCTGTTACCCTTTAGACTTTGGACATTCACTGGACCAAAAAGGTCCATGTGAAGAAGGTGAAAGCAACCCTTAATAGAGTTGGCTTGTTTAGTTTTAAAAGAAGCTCTATGGCATTTGCCTTTTTCACAAGCACCACAAAGCCTATCTTTTTCAAAAGAGAGAGGAGGAAGGCCACAAACAAGGTTCTTTTTGGCCAGTGAGTTGATGGTTTTGAAATTCACATGCGACATACGCTTGTGCCATAACCAATTCAACTCAGATGCTGACTTAGCAAAGAAACAAGTCTCACTATCAGTCTTGATAGGAGTGAAGTCTACAAGATATACATCCCTTTTTCTTGGAGCAACCAAGACGACTTCCTTGTTGATGTTTACTACAGTGCCTTGATGTTTATCAAGGATTACTTTGTAGTCAGCATCACATAGTTGACTTATGCTGATGAGATTATGCTTTAATCCATTTACATAAGCAACTTTCGAGAATTTTATGAGGCCATTAGAAAGAAGATCATACCCTTCAGTTTGTCCAGGAGAGTTATCACCAAACACCACTGTAGGACCAGGTGCTTCAGTATAGTCATCCAGCAGGGACTTAGAGCCTGTCATGTGTTTTGAACATCCGCTGTCCAAATACCACACTCCTTTACCTAGCGAGCCCTGCATGGATGAAAAGAGGATTTAAGGTTCAACTTTGTTCATCCATCCCTGTTTCAGCAGGATTTTCTGAAGGTACTTCAGTGGAGGAAGTTGGCTCTACAGAGAGAGCCTCCACCAGAGAGAGGTAATTTCCCACAGAGATAGGGATAGGATTATCTTCACTTGAGGGCAAGATGCTGGTTTCATTACTATGAAGGTAAGCAAAACTGCTCACAACATCATGAGCACTGTACTCAACCAGCATTGAGGGTTGCCCCCAAGCATTTGAAATAACCCTTTGAGAATGGGGAATGTTAATGTGCTGAGCAGCAATATAGTCAGCAATGCTTGCATTTGTCACAGAGGAGGTGTCACTGATAACTGGTTCAGTAGAGAGGTTCTCACTGATCCTGTTAGAGGAGGAAGATGTTTCAGCAGCTGTAGCGATTTTAGGTTCACATATAACTGCTGGAGCATCTTTTGGACAGAATAGAACACATTCAGAAGCAACATGTCCTCTGCTGCTACAGAGATAGCATTTATTGTCAGAGGAATTGCCTTGACTTTGAATGAGAAAATCCCTCAGTTGAGAGGAAAGATCATTTACTCGCTGAGTGAATTCATTTATTTGAGGAGATGAGGAAGAGGAAGCCTTACTCTTTTGCTTAGATTTGGATTTATTTCTTTGTCTAAGCTTAGGAGGGGACATTTGGGGAACAGGACCAAGTATGGATTCACCATGATTATTTTGAGGAGGCTGATGTCCTCTAATCATGGTCCATGCTTGCTTTCCAGCAGCATGGGAAAAGGAGGAACCCTGCTGGGGCAGATTCTCACGAATAGGAGTTGTGGATCTGACCTGACGTTTTGGAGTGACAGACCTCATTTGCCTATGAGGTAGATACTCCCTGTTGGAAATTGAGGATTGATTGTGCTGAGAGGGCACTTGTCTTCTTTGAGGAGTAGTAGACCTCGTTTGCCTATGAGGCAAATATCCTCGCTGAGGGGTTATAGACCTTGCCTGCTGATGAGGAAAGTGTCCTCGCTGAGGAGTGTCAGATTTATTTTGAAAAGGCTGTCTTCCCTTTTTAGGAGTAACATGCCTTAGATTTGATTTAGAAGGCATAGATTGAGATACAGCATCAGCATGTACAACCTTTGTGGGAGGTACTTGCTGGTGCCTTTCATCAGTGAACCTGACCCTTTTGTTTACTTGTTCTGACCTGGAATTTGTATGAGAAGGTTCAAGTTGAGAAGATTTAGCACCAGAAAGTTGCTGATCGACATGATTGTCCCGCTGAGGGATACCATAGTCATAGGGAGCAGCAATGGTGCTTCTTTTAAAAGGCTCAGCACCTTTTGTAGATAGAGGCTGAGGAGCAACGGGTACATACCCATCACTCGAGATATCTCCTTTAAAGGTTCTAGGTGGAGAATTTTGAATTCTCCCTTCATGTGGCATCATGCCAACAATAGGGAGATGGGAGAACATGTCAAAAGTACTGGTAGAAGTACTAGTACTTTTGGCATTTAAAGAAGAAGGATCACTGGTAGATGCTGAAGATTAGAGGTACTGGCACCATCATAGAGATCGATGGGCTCAGTAGAAACTAGAGCAATGGGGTCAGAAATAGGATGAGGAGAGATGCTGACAGAAGAAGAAGAAGGGCCAGCATGTCTTTTGGTATCAGCAAAGGCTCGAATATTTTGAGCCAGTGCTCTTTCTTCAAATTGAAGAGTGCCAAAGAGTTCTTCAAGATCAAAGTCTTGGATTTTCTTCATTGTACGAAGAGTTTGTCTTAAGTTTTGCCACTTAAGAGGAAGAGAATCAATGAATTTGTGACATACCTCAAAGTTATCATGGGTAATGCCAACATTTGTCATATCATTGAGCAACCCTTTAAAGCGAGTGTAGGTGCTCTCAAGACTTTCATCGGGGAGGGAGAAGAAATTTTCATAAGCTCTTTTCAAATCAATTTTCTTGATTTTGATAAGGTCAGCAAAACCTTCAAAGGTAATGACAAGTCTATCCCATACTTCTTTTGAAGATGGATACTTGATGACTAGTTTCATGATTTCAGTGGGAAGAGTGACTATAATCATGTTTTTCAGTCTAGCATCAAGATTAACCACCTTTCTTTCTTCATCTGTCCATTGGACCTCTGGTTTTACCAGGTCAGTGACAATTTCAGGAGCTTCAGGTGTAGCTCCTGGAGTCCTTTGGACATACATCGGCACGTATGGACCCTCAGTTAATATGGTCATTAAATAGGGTTCCACACCAGCGATGTGTAGAAGCATCCTCTCCTTCCAAGACCCAAAATCTTTGGGCTCGAACTTAGGAGGTGTCGACACATAGGCAAAGTCATGTGTGTTCACAAGGCTGGGAACAGAAGACATGGTTCTTGTTAAAAAGAAATTAAAGAACAGAAATTTTAAATATAAACAAAAGAAGGCAAACAGATCTTGTTCCAATGATTTAGGAACAGTGGCTCTGATACCACTTGTTGGTCCACGAATGCACAACTTATGGTTTAATTAAATAGACAAGAAAGAAAGTAAGCAGGTAAGTAAATAACAAGAACAATGTAGAGTTCAATTGTAATACATCAATGCAAGGATAATCATATGTATCATTGATTTAAACGATGAATACATGGTTGATCTTACACTTGACTTACAAGAATACAAAAGAACAAAAGTAATTGCTAAGTCTAGACACGCTAAAGACTTAAGCAATTACATGTGACACACACTTTTCAGGTGACTAACACACTGATACAATGTGGCTGTGTTGCTTTATATAGGGGAAGACTTGAGGCAACACAGCCTGATTTGATGGTGACTTGATGGTGGTTGTCGACTTCCTATTGGCTCATGGTACTTGAATCATGTGCCCATTGTCTTCTATACCAAATCGGGTAAGAGAGAGAGAACCCTTGCTTTGGTCCCAACATGTACATTTGCCATTTAGGGCAAATTACATTTGGTTAACCACCATGTGACTTCTTTGTCTTCATGCAATTTGAATGTTTCCCGCCATGATGAACTTTGGTCAGCATGCATCCCGCTGAAGAGTATAACTGGACTCACTGAAGACTTGCTGATTATACACAGCAGCGAGTAAGTCTTATCAGCGAATCCAGGTCTCAACAACAACCATCTCAGAAGCATTGAAAGAGATCTTAGAGGATTTTACGATATTAGAAGATGGAGAAAAGGAAGAGGAATTTAGATAAGATTTTTGAGTGGCGGCGGAAGCAGATGGAGTTTCAGAAGATGAAGCCATTTTTGCTTTTAGTAAAGAGATGTGAAGATGCAAGGAATGGAGAATGTAAAGATTAAGATTTAGAAAAGATGAATAATTTTTTTTTGAGAGATTCTAAAAGTTGGAAAGAAGATGAATAGTTGAAAGAAAGCGTGAAAATGAAAATATGGGTATAAGTTTGTATATATCGGGTGTGGTGAAGGAATGTGATTGGTCAGAAACGAAAAGACAAAAGAGAGTTTTTCTCTCTCCTCATTTTCAACATCTACAGTTGCTTAACAACTATAAACCTATATATATTTATATATATAAAACCCTTTGTGAGTAACGTTTTGAAAAAAGATATTTACAACATACTTGAGTGTGCGCCGTATGTGTCTGACAGAAACAGACCAACAGAGGCACAGTCACAGTCTCAAGTGGACAGATGACGTACTTGATTAAAACAAGTGGGTAACTTTTTTGTAAAAGTGTATAATATGTGGCACAAAAGACTGTCACGTTATCAACATAGTTACATACAAAATAGTGAGTTTCAGATCTAGTCCTATGTTTTATTAAATATGTTTTATTTTATCTAAATAGAACATGTCTCAGCGAACCTATCATATGGTCGCTGAGATACAATTTTTGGCAAATTGTCAGCCATCAACGGATTTTATGAGTCTTTACCAATAACCGTTTGCTATTGGACTAGATGGAAACTTTTGGCTTTCCATTGCCTTTATTTTGCTTTTTCCCAAAGCAACAGGGATCAACGGATTTTAGAAGTCTTTACCAATAACCGTTTGCTATTGGACTAGATGGAAACTTTTGGCTTTCCATTGCCTTTATTTTGCTTTTTCCCAAAGCAACAGGGATCAACGGATTTTAGAAGTCTTTACCAATTACCGTTTGCTATTGGACTAGATGGAAACTTTTGGCTTTCCATTGCCTTTATTTTGCTTTTTCCCAAAGCAACAGGGATCAACGGATTTTAGAAGTCTTTACCAATAACCGTTTGCTATTGGACTAGATGGAAACTTTTGGCTTTCCATTGCCTTTATTTTGTTTTTTCCCAAAGCAACAGGGATCAACGGATTTTAGAAGTCTTTACCAATAACCGTTTGGTATTGGACTAGATGGAAACTTTGGCTTTCCATTGCCTTTATTTTGTTAAGCAAGTAAGACAAACTGAAACTTGTTGACTCCAATTAAGCTTACACATGATATGTAAGTTAGATAGTTGAGTCACCATTTAACATCCCCAATCTACTGACAAGATCTTTAAATCTCTTTTCATCTAAGGGTTTTGTAAAGATGTCAGCGAGTTGATCATCAGTGGGGATGAAATAAATTTCAACATCCCCTTTCATGACATGGTCACGTATGAAATGATACCTAATGTCTATGTGTTTGGTTTTGGAATGTTGAACAGGATTATGTGTGATAGCAATTGCACTTGTATTGTCACACATAATGGGGATCTTAGTGTAGTCTAAGTCATAGTCAGCGAGTTGGTGTTTCATCCAGAGGACTTGTGCACAACAACTCGCTGCCGACACATATTCTGCTTCAGCAGTGGAGATGGACACTGTATGCTGTTTCTTACTAGACCAACTAGTTAACCTCCCCCCAACAGTTGACATCCTCCACTAGTACTCTTACGATCTAACATGCAGCCAGCATAGTCAGAATCAGAGTAAGCAACAAGATCAAAATTGGACTCCTTGGGATACCAAAGACCTAAGGTCATGGTGCCCTTCAGGTATTTGAAGATTCGCTTAACAGCAAGAAAATGATATTCTCTAGGAGATGCTTGATATCTTGCACATAAGCAAGTAGCAAACATGATATCAGGACGACTCGCTGTAAGATACATTAGCGAGCCAATCATCCCACGATAATGAGTGGGGTTCACATACTTACCATCAGGATCAACATGGAGATTATTAGGAGGAGACATGGGAGTTGGCTTTGAAGAAATATCAGACATATCAAACTTAGCCAACATGTCTCGAATATACTTTTCCTGGTTGATAAAAATACCATCAGCGAGCTGACGTATTTGCAAACCAAGAAAGAAGGTTAATTCTCCCATCATACTCATTTCAAAATGAGATGACATAAGGGAGCTAAACTTTTTGCATAGTTTAGTGCTTGAGGATCCAAAGCTAATGTCATCAACATAAATTTGGATATACAGTATATGAGCACCTTTTCGAAAGATGAAAAGAGTGCTATCAATGGATCCTCGCTGAAAATTGCTCGAGAGGAGAAATTCTTAGAGGGTGTCGTACCAAGCTCTAGGAGCTTGTTTAAGACCGTATAAAGCCTTATTAAGACGATAGACATGATCTGGCTTGGCTGGATCTTCAAAACCAGGTGGCTGCTCGACATAGACTTCTTCATCGAGTTTTCCATTTAGGAAGGCACTCTTAACATCCATTTGATAGACCTTGAAGTCACGATAAGCAGCATGTGCCAAAAATAAGCGTATAGCTTCTAATCTAGACACTGGAGCAAAGATCTCATCAAAGTCGACTCCTTCTTCTTGAAGAAACCTTGTGCAACCAGCCTAGCCTTGTTGCGTATGACAACACCGTCTTCGTCCATTTTATTTCTATATACCCATTTGGTACCAATAGGTTCCTTACCATGTGGTAAGGGAACTAAGAACCAAACATGTTGTCGTTGAAATTGAGTTAATTCCTCTTGCATGGCAGCAACCCAAGAGGGATCAGCCATTGCCTCACCAATATTTTTGGGAGTGATCATTGACAAGAAGTTTACATAAAGACATGTGTTTCTTGTCGCTGATCGAGTAACAATACCCTGCTGAGGATCACCAATGACTTGGTGAGCGGGGTGACTTGCTGTCCACCTAAGTGAAGGAGCACTTGAAGAACTTAGTTGAGTATCAGCAGGAGATGGAGTGATGGGGACAGCGGGGAGAGGATTGTATGAAGAAAGGTCGATAGTGACAGTGGGTTCAACGACAAGATGATCAGTTGAGTCATTTGACTGAGTTGAGTTATCATTGATGTTGGAGTCATCAGTAGACTCCATATCCTCAGCATTTGCTGAGGCATCATGAAACTCATCATCAGCGAGATCATCAGCATGAACATCCTTAGTCAACGATCTATTGTTGGCTGAGGAGGCCTGGATTGATCTCAAAATAGGCTCAACTGGCTTAATTGAGTAAATATGAGCAACAACTTGTTCCTCATTAGTACACACTGATGTATCATGAGATGTCTGCTGAAGACATTCAGGTAAGGTACAAGATGCATCGGAGAATGAGTCAGCTTCCTCATTGGAGGGATTAGTGAACTCACTGAATACTTCTTCATAAGAAGAGGATTGTATGTCTTTTAAAGCAGATGAACTTTCATCAAAAGTGACATGAATGGATTCATCTACTTTTTGAAGACGAACATTAAATACCCTAAATGCCTTGCTTATAGATGAGTATCCTACAAAATAACCATCATCCGCTTTGGGATCAAACTTACCTAGGTGATCCCTATTATTTAAAATGAATACAGGGCATCCAAACACATGAAAGTACTTGATTTGAGGTTTCTTACCTCTTAAGACTTCATATGTTGTCTTATCATGTCTCTTGACAATCAGACAGCGATTCTGGGTGTGACAAGCTGTGTTAACAGCCTCAGCCCAAAATTTGTTTCGAAGGGAGGACTCACTGAGCATTGTTCTAGCTGCCTCGATAAGGGTTCTATTCCTTCTTTCAGCGACACCATTTTGCTCAGGAGTTCTAACAGACGAGAAATATTGTGAGATCCCTTGATCATCACAAAAGGATTTAAGAGTGTGATTTCGAAACTCAGATCCATGATCACTTCTGAGTTCTTTAACCCTTATGCCATTGAGATTTTCCATTTTCTTAATAAAATTTATAATCTCTTCAGCAGCATTACTCTTGGAGTGAAGGAAGATAGTCCAAGTGTATCGTGAGTATTTATCCACGATGACTAAGGTGTATTTGCTACCTCTTAGACTTTGGACATTTACAGGACCAAAGAGGTCCATGTGAAGGAGATGAAAGCATCCTTTGACAGAGTTGGCTTGCTTGGTTTTAAAGGAAGCTCTATAACCTTTACCTTTTTCACAAGCACTGCAAAGTCTGTCCTTTTCAAAGGATAGATGAAGAAGACCACGAACCAAGTTTTTCTTAGCTAGTAAATTTATGGTTTTGAAGTTCACATGCGACATACGCTTGTGCCATAACCAATTTAGTTCAGCAGCTGACTTGGCAAAGAAACAAGTCTCACTATCAGTTTTGATAGGAGTGAAGTCAACGAGATATACATCTCATTTTCTGGGAGCAACCAATACGACTTCCTTGTTGATATTTACAACAGTCCCTTGATGTTTATCAAGAATGACTTTGTAGTCAGCGTCACAAAGTTGACTAATGCTTATAAGATTGTGTTTTAATCCATTCACATAGGCAACTTTGGAGAATTTGATTAACCCATTTGAGAGGAGACCATAACCTTCAGTTTGTCCGGTAGAATTATCACCAAACACCACAGTAGGGCCAGCAACCTCTACGTAGTTATCCAGCAAGGTCTTTGAGCCAGTCATGTGTTTTGAACATCCACTGTCCAAATACCACACTCCTTTTCCCAGTGAACCCTGCAAGGATAAGACAAAAGGTTTTAGTTTGGTCCACTTTCAAACTCACTGACAGGTATGTCAGTAGAATTAAGGATGGGTGCATCAGTGGTGATGGATGACTCAGTGGAAAAAGTTTCCTCAAGAGTGAAATGGTTTCCTAAGTCAGCAAGCATATGAGTTCTATCATTCTCATTTTCTTGAAGAACCACTGAGTTGCTGACAACGTTGGGAGCACTAAACTCAACCAACATTGTTGGTCGTCCCCAGGAATTGGAGATGACATTCTAAGAATGAGGAATCTCAATGCGTTGAGATGCAATATAGTTAGCAAGATTAGTTTGATGAGTTCCAATAGATTCGGTGACAGACCCAGTGTCAGTGAAGAAAGATTCATTAAGAGGACTCTCACTAATCCTGGAAGATGGGACAGGGTCAGATAGTGAGGCACAGGCTGAAGTGTGAGCATTTGTTTGCACAACCACTTCAGGAGCATCTCTTGAGTTACTGCAATCTGTTGCTATATGTCCTCTCATGCCACAGAGATAGCATTTTCTGTTTGAGGAGTTATTTTGTTGATTGCTAAGAAGGAATTCCTTAAGTTGAGATGACAAGTCATTGACTTGTTGAGCAAGTTCAACAATTTTGGGGTCTGTAGAGGTTGAAGCCTTGGTCTTTGCCTTGGACTTAGGCTTTGATTTTAACTTGCGAGAATTCCTTGAGAATGGAGGAGGACCCAAGAGAGATTGACCAGTAGGGTCATCTAGACGAGGAGTGGAAGAGGAGGCCGCTTGTGAAGCTTTTATAACACTCCATGCTTGTTTTAGATTGGTTTGAGAGGAAGAAGTCTTAGGTTGATGAACTCTACTGGGAGTGGTGGACCTAGAAGAACGATTTGGAGTAGAAGACCTCCCTTGCCTGTGAGGGAGATATTCCCCAATAGGAATAGAAGATTGTATCTGCTGAGAGGATAGTTGTTCTCTATTGGGAGTGGAGGATCTCACTTGCTGATGTGGCAAGTGTCCCCTTTGTGGAGTTACACTCCTTACTTGTTGCTGAGGGACATTTCCTCGCTGAGGAGTAACACTCCTCATTCGTTGCTGAGGAATGTTTCCTCGCTAAGGAGTTACATTCCTCATTTGTTGCTGAGGAACGCACCCTCGCTGAGGAGTGGTTGGTCTGTTGACTGACTGAGGCATTTTACTTCTTTGAGGAGTTGGGTGTCTCAGAATTGACCGAGGTGGAGAAGAATGAGATGCCTGTTGGTGGATAACCGGTTTAGCTTGAGATGAGCTTTCATGTTGAAACCTAGCATCTCCAAACCTTACACGTCTCACCATGAGGCGTTCATGCTGAGATTCCTCAGCATTTAAGACTTTAGGAGGAAAAGAATTGGATGAGATTGACTGAGGTTGTTGTTTAGTATGATCAGCTCGCTGAGGCGTGCTATAGTCATAGGGCACAGCAACGGTACTTCTTTTGAAAGTCTCAGCCATATTCAGAGTTAGTGGCTGAGGAGCAATGGACTTGTACCCATCACTTGAAATGTCTCCATGAAATGTTTCATTTGGAGAGTATTGAATTTTCCCTTCATGTGGCATCATGCCAACAATGGGCAGATGGGAAAACATGTTGCTAGAGGATGAAGATGAGCTAACAATTTTAGCTTCAGAGGAATTTGAAGGGTCGCTGGAGAGAGATGTGGAGGATCCAGCGTCCATTTCAGTGTGATAATCATTTCCTTTAACGAAATACCACTTTTTCATTTCCTCAGAAAAAGTAATACCAGATGGAGGAATTAAGATTTCAGGTTTCACATCATCTTTAAACATGTCAGCGAGACAAGCAGCAGATTCAAAATCTCCACCTATCACTGCCTGAACTTGTGCAGGGACTTGTTCTTTAAGACATTGATGATGAAACTTATAAGCTTTTGACCAAGAGGTCACAATCTTCTTGAGATTGAGGACTTCAAGCTTAAGTTTTTCATTCTCAAGGTGAAGCTTTTGAGTCAGCAACTCATGTGACTGAAGTAGAGTTTTTCAACATGAACATTCTTTAGTCTGTTGAGTTTTTCAGATTTTTCACTCAATTCGGAACTTACTGAAAGGAGTTTTGAGTGTGCTTCAGCACGTAGAGTTTCTACGAACTGAAGATCACATGACAAGGATTCAGAATTTTGGTCTTGTCATCATCAGCAGATGAAAGAAGAGTATGTACCTTTTTGACAGTGACATTGACCCACTGACTTGTTGAGACTTGGTCTTTTGTCAACGCATCACTATCAGCCAGAGCCATGAGACACATGGTGTCAACATACTCCTCATCATCGGAGTCATCTGAATCAGCCCAATCATGCTCTTCAGCGACCAGACCTTTGCCTGGTGTTTTGGCTTCTTCAGTTTCAGCCATTTTGGCTTTGAGCTGATAATACTTGTTCCTGTATTCATCAGCAGATTTAGATGAGTTAGATTTTGGAGCAGCAGGAGTTGGGATAGAAACCTTGCACTCCTTTTGATAATGGCCTTTTATGCCACATTTCCAGCATTCTTCCTGTGATTTATCCACAGGAGGCTTATATGGAGAAACCGACTTACAGTTGTTCCATTTCCTGGAGTACTTCTTTCTAGCGATTAAGGCAAATTCCACAAAATCACTGAACATTTCTTGTTTCTCTTCAGCATCAAGCTCTTCAACAAGAGCTTGAAAGGATGCTGGAAGAGAAGAGGTGTTTGCATCATCATTGGGATAGATGGGCTCAGTAAAGATGAGAGCAAGAGGGTCAGTTAAAGGGTTTGCAGAAGTGCTAGTTGCAGAAGAGGAGCTAGCATGTCTCCTAGATTCTGCAGAGGCTCTAATGTTTTGAGCCAGGGCTTTCTCTTCAAATTGAAGAGTGCCAAACAATTCCTCAAGATCCAGTTCCTGAATCTTTTTAGTGGTACGGAGGATTTGTCTAAGATTCTGCCATTTGAGAGGGAGAGAATCGATGAACTTATGGCATACCTCAAAATTGTCATGGGTAATACCAACATTTGTCATGTCATTGAGCAACCCTTTGAACCGGGTATATGTGCCCTCGAGACTTTCATCAAGAAGAGAAAAGAAATTTTCATAAGCACGTTTTAGGTCAATTTTCTTGGTTTTAATCAAGTCAGCTGACCCTTCATAAGTGCTCACTAGTCTTTCCCAAACTTCTTTTGAAGTGGGGAATTTAATGACTAGTTTCATCACCTCAGTGGGAAGAGTGGTGATGATCATGTTTTTCAATCTTGAGTCAAGATTGATGAGCTTTCGCTCTTCTTCAGTCCACTGGACTTCTGGCTTAACCAGATCTGTCACAATTTCAGGAGCATCAGGTGTGGCTCCTGGTGTCCTTTGAACATACATGGGAATGTAAGGACCTTCATTTAAGATGGTCATAAGATATGGTTCTACACCCACTATGTGTAGTAACATTCGTTCCTTCCATGAGCCAAAGTCTTTTGGCTCAAATTTTGGAGGAATAGAGACGTAACCAAAGTCACGCGTGTTAACCAGAGTGGGTACAGACGACATCTTTTAAACAAGAGAGTTTTAAGATTTAAATAGTAAAGACAATAATGTAAACACAAGAGGCAAACAGATCTTGTTCCAATAATTTAGGAACAGTGGCTCTGATACCACTTGATGGTCCACGAATGCACTACTTGTGTTTGATTAACTAACTTGTAATACAAAAATGAAACAACAAGAATAAAGACGAGAAGTAAAGAACTTTGTTTAGTTATATGTATTTCAAACTAAACGATGAAAACATGGATGGTTGTTTAACAACAATAAACAGAAAAATGTGTTAAGTTTTTGAACACACAAAAACTTAACAAATAACTAAAAAGAATAAAGTAAAGCTGTGGAACACACCAACAGGATGGTGGCTAGGTCAAGTGATTCCTTTTATAGGCAGATAAGGAATCACATGACTAGTAGATGTTGACACATGAAGGTTGTCAACTATCTATTGGTGGATCATTCAGATCTGCAGAGGTCTCTTTCCATCATCTTGTTTGTTTCCAAAAACGGTATGAAAGAGAAACTCCATTGCACCGAAGTAGTAAAAGGTCACATGTCTTCATCTTGATCTTTCAACACGTGTCCTTGGGACCATTCTTCTATTCTTCAAATTCCCGCTCATATTTGACTTACAAATACTGGACGATGAGTCATTGAACATATCCTTTAGACTTTGAAGATAGATCATGCTTGCAGATATATGTGCTCGCTGAGAGCTCGCTGAACGAGTCACTCGCTGAGTCCCTCAGCGAATCCCTGATCCAACAGGTTAAGTTTCCACTCTAATTAGCTATATATAGTTTGGTAATGACCTACAGAGGGTTCTATTATTCAATATATTTCTTGAATAATGATCATGTGATAATGGCAACAAACTGAGATAAGTAAATTGAAATTTTGGTGGTGTGCATCGAGTTTTTTAATATTGTATATTTGGATGGTCTGCTAGTAAACTTGTGAATATGTGATCCCTTTTAATTTTTATTTTTTGTTATGATTAATTGTATGGGGAAAGCTTGGCTGCGGTTAGCTGCACCAAAATTTGGTGCAACTATGTTGAATATCAGGGGGCCAAAGGATTAAATTGTAAAATTGTTTTAAAAAAGGTCCTTTGCCGCAGCTTCGTGTTACCTACATATTTGATTTCCCCTAATTGTATTGGATTTGTGAAATAGTACGTACGAAGCTAATTTATCAATCTTCATCAAGTTTTAAGAAGTTATGTTATACATTTGGCTGGTTTCTTCCTTATCTTAATTTATTCACTCTTGATTTTAATGCACAAGTTATGTTAATAGTGAAAATGAATTGGAATATATTAGTCTTGATTTTAACATTTAGAATAGTTTGTAAGGTCAATGTTATAGCTTATACATCTCTTACGTATATTGGTGCCAGGTGTACCACTGTTGGACAGTATCCTCATACTAAAGAACTTAATATTCGTTGCCAGATAAGAACTAGTATGTTATCACCGGGTATCATGTACGCAGCTAGCCTAGTTTTCTCTTTGGGATCATGGTCATCTCGGTCTACATTAATAAACATAGTTTGGATAAAGTGGAAATGTCAAGACTTGCGAGTATCATCTGCGCATTTTGCAGAAGAAATAAACAAACCAAACATTAGAACTGGAAAAGATCGAAAGCTGAAATCCACATTATGGCATTTTGTTAATAATGAGAAGAATGCTTGTTTTGACATTGAGCTAACTAGAATCATAGGTGACGATGAACAGAAGATCCCTTATGTCACGATTCATGCCATGGAATTTCGTCCTGTAGAGATGGTACTACAATTCTACCGCTACTAATTACTTTCTCCTAGCGTTTTGAACACATAGTTAATGCTCTATATATATTTCCTTCTTTTTTGAAATGGAATGACATGATTTTGTAGTTGTGTGTGATGATTACCTCTATGCAATGGCTAATTCATAAATTGCAGATGAAACAACATGACCCAATTCAAGGATCTGAAAGTATCTGGATATCTGCTAAAGACATGGACTCGGAGAAAGCAACACAAAGTGACAGTAAAGATGTAATTCATAGACCATCAGGGACACATTTGGAGTATCCTGACTCAAAAGAGTTGTATGTTGACCCTGCTGGGATACCTACGGATGATGGTCAAACGTCAGGAAATGTCTTATGCAAATCTACTGACGGGAAATGTCTTATGTTTTCTGCTGTCGAGCTGCTTCGCCTTGCATATAATGATCATGAACCTTTGATCAATAGATTATCACTATCTGAATCCAGGTTCTTTCCTTTTGGGTCACCATCATAATTAAACTCGTAGTAATAGTTTAGTATCATGTGGAAATTTTATTATAATGATTATATTATATACTCTATAAGTAACACATCATCAACAGGTTTAAACATGTGATACCACTTCAAATTGGAGTCAAATATACTATCAAAGCCACTTCATCAGACATGTTGTCAATGTTGTCATCTGGGAGTGTTTATGCATGCTATCTTGTCTTCAAGTTTGTAGATCCCTACACTAGCACGTCTTTTTTGGAAGCAAGTTGCAAGTATAGTTTGGGTGCACCTTGTGATAATACCATGGCACATCTGAAGGTGCGTGAACCCATGAATGTACCGATAATCAAGCCAACAAAGAATAATAGAGTCATCCGCGACGACATACCAAAATTTAAAAGTTCTATATTTCCAAAAAGGTGTATTAATGGATCCATGCATACTTGGATGGAGCACCGAAATGATGGTTGGATGGAGGTCTTCTTGTGTAAATCACATGATGAAGGTAACCGAAGACTGGAATGCGTAGATCTAATATTGAACTATGTGAAAGGTCGTACCGGTGTTATTGTCGAAGGCATTGAGTTTAGGCCCACCGAAGCAGATATATCTCCCTCCTGTACTAGTGAAGATAAAGACTCGGGCATTGAGTTTATTAGGCCCACCGAAACAAATATATCTCCCTCCTATTTTAGTGATAATAAAGACTCTCTGCCTTCATTTGAAAGATCGGGTAAGACCTGGTTTGGTTATAAGGAAACGCCTGTTTCAGTCCCTCCCTATTATGAGGCAACGGCTCATTTAGTCGCTCCCGATTATGAGGCAACGGCTGATTTAGTCGCTCCCGATTATGAGACAACTTTAGCCTCTCCGCCTTCACCAGAAAGCATACGTCGGATCCGGAGGCTCGATGATGAAAGTGATGAAGACTCCCCGCGCCTTCATTTAGCCCTCTAACCAACTGGGACACTACGTATCCTCACGAGTCAACAGAATCATTTTAAGAGAATATTTCTACTACATATTTAAGAGATGATATTTCTGCTACATATTAAGAGATGATACTGTTGAAGGCATTGAGTTTAGGCCCAGCGAAAGAGATATATCTCCCTCCTGTACTAGTGAAGATAAAGACCAAATGCAAAATTTAGTAATAATACACTTATTTTATCATTAAAAAAAACATATTCATTGGTTTTCATTTAACTCTGACAATGACCATGTGTTAGAAATGTGAACTCCAATTTGTTACTTTCTAATTATTAAATATTGAAGTAGCATCGTAACAGTTTTTTACATTCAAAATAAAGTTTGACAAAATAATAAATAATATTCTTCTTATTTTGTGCATTAATAGGCCTGGTCAATAAGTTTTTTAATTATATAAAGATGCTTAAAATTTTTTAAAAAGCTCATAACAAACTCTATTATCATTTAAAAAATATGCTAAACAGTAAAATGACTTTGATTGATGGAAAACGTTCTTTTAGCAGATAAGAAATGAATTTAATCGAATTTTGATTTAGGGGGGAGTATTTATGAAACAAAAAAGAAGACGAGTGGTTTGTAAAATGAGAAGCAACCACAAAAGGTTTACGTGTGACATATGACTCATTTTTACAAGAGACTATCTTCACATTACCACAAAAACTTATATACTTCTAGGATATCTTCTCACATATCTCTATCTTCCTTTTCAACCACCACCACCATAAACAATGACAAGCAGCAAGCGAGCAACCGACTTTCTCACCGGCTCCACCTTTCTCCACTGTCAATAAACCACCAGTCCACCACCATCTCTTCCCTCTCCACCTCCAACAATCTTCCATCTTTATTCTCTGGTTCCTTTCTTATATCTCTCGATCATACATACAATGGCACTTTTGAAGTTACGTGATGAAATGACTCAACCCAAATAGACCTTAAATATTGAAACACAAAACTTTTATCTCTTATACTTCAAAAAAATACGGTCATTTTTCGCAAAAAATCAATATGTTCCAAATCGAGAAAAGACACTTGAAATGTTCTTAAAATGATGTAAATAGACTACTATGCAAGTTCAGGACCCAAAAAGGTCAAACGAATGTTCGGAAAAAAGTGAGCGACGAAGTTAGTAGAGCGTGTTCGATGGGGGACTACATCGACCGTGCTTTGTGTCTCAGCGAACGCGCTTTTGACACATAACACGCGCTTTCTGCTGAACTTCAAAAACTTTCTTCATGACATTTTAAAACATTTCTACTCAAATCCAAATTTCTCATTACCAATCACTGATACAAATAGGACATAATCACTTTACTAAACTTGGTGGAGAAGAAGCGAACAAAGGTACGCTCGCTTGCTGTCTTGTTTTCTGTCGCGAACTCATTTTAAAAGCTTTCAAAAAGTTCAAGAGCGAATTTACAACGAAATGGGTCATTTACCCGTTTTACCCAACAATCAAAGTCAAAGTTTACACCAAGCTTCAAATGACACCCTAGACTTATCATATTACTGAAATTCTTACACATTAAACTTTCCAAAAAATAAACTTTGTACCAAGAGCCATTGAGGTGGGATGAACTAAGTCTCTAACCAAAAGATTACCATTCCTTGGTGAATGGCTAAAATACCTTCAAAGCACTAGCACTTCCAAAATCAACAACTTCAATCAATATTTGATATTGAATTGTTATGTTATTGTTATTTTTCAACTTTTTTAATTTATCTGTTGTCAATTGTAAGTTGATCATGACTTTTTATTTTACAAAAGTTTTTATTTTTAAATTTATTTTGCTCATTAGTTTATTTCTCACTATTTACATATTTTAAAATTTTTTAGAATATGACATATTTTGTTAGATGAAAAGAAAATCGCGTTGGTATATGTTGAAAATTTGAACCCAACACATATTAAATCATCGTCTAACACATGTTATCATTTTAATTCCCTTTGATATATATATGGGGGATGAAAATATAAGGTTGTTAGGTACCTAAGCTTAGGTGTGGAACACTCACATATTGTTTTTTTAATCCATAAAATTCATGAGGGCCCAAGCATTTATTCAAATCAATAAATATTAAAAATTTTGTATGTGAGAGGTTCCACACCTAAGCTTAGGTGTCGGACAACCTTGTATTCACTTTTCCCATATATATATATATATATATATATATATATATATATAGGAGAGAGATCAAATAAGAAGGTGTCTTAAGGAGAGAAGTGAGAGAAGGTCTTATGAACCAACCAGAACGCGACATGTGGAATTTAAAAAAAAAAAGAACGCGGTGGCATTTTGTAAATAAATCAAACTTTTGTCAGTCTGGTTTTGGGTCAGCTTGGGTCTGGGTCAGCTTGAGTTATGATCAGCTTGGTTTGTCAGCTTAGTTGGTCAGCTTGGTTGGGTCAGATTGGTCAGCCTGGGTTATGGGTCAGCTTGGTCAGTCTGGAATCTGGGTCAGCTTGGGATCTACATTTGTGTAGATTATTTGTAGTTTTGTGTCAAGCTGACCCAACCCACGCTAACCAAGCTGACCCAACCTGACCCAGACCCCAAGCTAACCCAACCCAACCCCAAGCTGACCCAAGCTGACCCAAAACTTGTAATCTACATTTGTGTAGATTAATCTACATTTGTGTAAATTATGTCAAGCTGACCCAACCCAAGCTAACCAAGCTCACCCAACCTGACCCAACCTGACCCAGACCCCAAGCTGACCCAACCCAATCCCAAGCTGACCCAAAACCCATAATCTACATCTGTGTAGATTGTGTCAAGCTGACCCAACCCAAGCTGACCCAACCTGACCCAACCCAACCCAAGCTGACCAAGACCCCAAGTTGACCCAACCCAACCCCAAGCTGACCCAACCTGACCCTAAGCTGACCCAACCCCAAGCTAACCCAACCTGACCCCAAGCTGACCCAATCAGACCGTGACCCAAATCTGACCAAACTGATCATGCTGACCAACCAAACTGATCAGAACCCAAGCTGACCCAGACCAAGCTAACCACCCAACCTGACCCAGAACCCAAGCTGACCAAACCAAGCTGACCTACCAAGCTGATCATAACCCAAGCTGACCCAGACCCCAGCTGACCCAAAACCATGCTGACAAAAGTTTGATTTATTTACAAAAATGCCACCGCACATTTTTTTCATTTTGACACATGTCGCGTTCTAATTGGCCTATAGGACCTTCTCTCCCTTCTCTCCTTAAGACACCTTCTTTCGGAATCTCTACCCTATATATATATATATATATATTGATATAACCTGTCTATCGGACGGATGTAAAGACTAGTTAGCTTAGATGTTACAAACCCAACAAAGGTGGTGGGTTTTAAATTCCCTTACCATTCCTAATCTAAACTAAATCCAAGAATGATTACATAAAAAATAATTGAGAACAGAAAAGTAATAAAGAATAGAAATAGTAATAGAAAAAAAAAGTATATTAGCAAAGAGATTAAATTTCATTTGGTAAAAACAGGAAATAAATATAAGAAGCTTATAAAAAGATACACAAAATCAATAAAAAAATATATTATGAAAAAAAAAAAGTGAACAACAACAAAAAAAAAATACTCAATTTGATTTCATGCTTGCGAAGAAGCTAATTCACGAAGTACATTGGTATCGACCTTAATTTGAATATATTATGATGGTCCACGAATGCACAACTTATGTTTTAGTTAAGTAGACAAGAAAGAAAGTAAGCAAGCTAGTAAATAACAAGAACAATGTAAAGCTCAATTGTAATACATCAATGCAAGGATAATCATATGTATCATTGATTAAACGATGAATACATGGTTGATCTTACACTTGACTTACAAGAATACAAAAGAACAAAGATAATTGCTAAGTCTAGACACACAAGAAACACTTAAGCAATTACAAGTGAGACACACTTTTTAAGGTGGCAAAACGCACTTAATACAATGTGGCTGTGTTGCTTTATATAGAGGAAGACTTGGGACAACACAGCCTGCTTTGATTGTGACTTGATGGTGGTTGTCGACTTCCTATTGGCTCATGGTACTTGAATCATGTGCCCATTGTCTTCTATCCCAAATCGGGTAAGAGAGAGAGAACCCTTGCTTTGGTCCCAACATGTACATTTACCATTCAGGGTAAATTACAGTTGGTTAACCACCACATGACTTTTTTTGTCTTCATGTAGTTTGAATATTTCCCGCCATGACAAACTTAGGTCAGCATGCATCCCGCTGAAGACATCTCTTCATCTGCTGATGACTTGTTAAAGACTCGCTGACGACGTGTGTCAGCGAGCAAGTCTTCTTCAGCGAATCCCAGACTTAACAATCTCCCCCTATTAGTTGAGGAGACTTGCTGGATGAAAATTACTTGAGGAAACATAGACATAATGAAAAACAAGGCTCTTTATTTCATATACAAGTAAAGTTACATCATTTACAATTTACATATGAAAAGTGCTGGAGGACGCCATAGCAGCTTCAATCTCAAAAGCTTCTTCTTGCTTTGCTATCCTCAGTACTGGATCACTCAACCTATGGGGCTTCATCAGCTCTTCTTCTATTTTGCTGATTACTGGTCTGCCACAATCCATTTTTGCAAACCTTTTTCTTAACCCAACCAGAAATCCAGTAGAAGCCCTCTCCATCTCTTCAAGGCGAAAGAATAATTGATCATTTGCGAAATTGTTGAAGAAGATGCCAGTAGGTTGTTCCAATAGCCTTCCTTCTTCAAAATAAGCCCTGGGGGGAAGCCTTAGGTTCAAGCAAGCGTCAGTGGGAATTGGAGGGAGGTCAGCAGACAGAGGTCTACTGGAAAGCTTTCTTTTTGGAACCCTTCTGCCTGCTGTCTGAGAAACAGCTGCTGGAGTGCCAAATATAGTTCTCAGAAGGGGAAGATCTTCCTTGAACTTAGTTTCATACTCCAGAATCCTTTCGAAAAATTTCTTGAGCATGTTTTGAAGGTGATCGTAGCTAGCAGCTTTCTTATCTTTGATCAGCATATAAACTTCAAACCATTCAGAAACCCCAAGATTCTTCAGCTTCACATTCATGAGTTTTACTGGAGTGGGAAGACCTTCCCTCCTGAACTTCAGATTAGTCTGTGTACCCATGGCAGCTTTTCTCACCTCCACAGCAACAATCTTTTCTTGCCTTTTTCTCTCTTCCATAATTCCCAACCACCTGGCTTTTTCCCTTTCAAACTTTTCCCTCTTTTCCTTAACCAGCTGCTCAACATCTGCTTGCTTTTGTCTGTACAGCGCTTCAGGCCCACCAGTGAGTAGTAGCATTCTGTGCTCACCATCCATCTCATCTTTTTCAACAAGGGCCATACTGGCAATGAGCTCTAAGTTTTTCTTTTCATTTTCTTTGTTCAGCTTCCTTCTGTCAAGCTCCTCCAGTGCCTCTTGTTGAGTTTTTCCCTCAGCAGTTAGAACAAGAATGTCAATCACTTGGAATTGATTTCCTGCTGGGGAGATGATGGAGAGATTGTCAGTATTAAGATAATATTCTGGCCTTCTACTGGCTGGAACCCTTGTAGCCTCAGCCCCCATTCTTTCTAACAGTTGTTGTCTGGCAGCTTCCTGACCTGCTGCAATAATATGAGGGCTGAGCACTTCTTCAGCAGCTGTATCATCTTGGGGAGCATCGATCACCATTAACTGTCGCTCCCCCTCAGTATTTGTCTCCCCCTCACCACCAGCAGGGGGAACAACATCACTTTCCACGTCTTGTACAGCCACTATTGCCCTTTCATCATTGGTAGTTTCGGTAGTTGTACAAGTGTTGTCATCTTCATCTATGATCTTGTCAGTAGCTTCTTCAATGAAATCATTAGCAGCCTTCTTAACTGCTTAAGAGACAAGATCATAGAGAGCAGCATCAAGTTTCTCCCCCTTGGAGGTAGTATCATTGATAACTACCTCCACCACTGCTGCGGGAGCATCTTTCTTACTTAGAAGTTGGGTCAGCAGGTTCTTTATTTCAGCAACCTCTGTTTCCAACTTTTGCTGGCACTTACGATCTTCCTCAGTGAATGAAGCTTGAGGAGGAGGAATACTGGCCACACGAGTATCCAAGGCATGAATGGCCTTGGTGTTGTCCTCCACTTTGGAGATAAGTGGAGAGACTAGATCAGCAAGTTCTTTAACCTCAGCAGCTACTGAGGAGCTGCTGGTGGATGCCTTCATAGCCATGACTTTGGTGGCATTGATAGATTTGCACAGCGATCGACTTGTCCCCAGAATAATCTGCTGATCCTTTTTGATAGAGGAGAGAGATGTGCGCAGTTTTTCTTGATCAGCAGCTAGGGAGATAGATTTTTCTTTGATGCTTTCGATGCTGGCACTGTTTTCTTGCTGCCTGACATACCAGCTTTTTAGTGTTCGTACCAAGGCGTCATCTTCACGATCTTTTATCTTAATGGCTAGATGAGCAGCCTTGGATATGTCATTTAAAGTTTCTTCAATTCTGGCAAGCCTTTTAGAAGAGTGAGTATTATAAGCAAGGCTCAGATCTTTGGCAGTCAGCGGAATATTGGCTGATTTGCTAGCAGGTTGACTTTCAAACATGCTGGGGAAGGAAGAAGGCATGCTGAAGGAAGGCATCCTTAGTGTAGGCATATCATCAAATGCCCTCACTGCTGTTGTGGCTCCACCAGCAGGTGCAGCAATCAAAACCTCTGTGCTTGTCTCCACAGTTGCCTCGATTTGAACTTCAATAGAGGCTGCTGCATTGTCATCAGCAGCAAATATTGCAGGAGAGACAACTGCTGCATTATTATTAGTATCAGCAGCAGTGTCCTCGTCATCATCCTCCTCTAGGTCACTGGCAAATTGTTCATCAGCGTGGGTGGAGGAGTCCAGCTGGAATTCATCAATGGTGAACTCTTCTAGTTCAAACTCACTTTCCTCAACATCAACCATCTCATCATCCGGCACATCAAATCCAGCACCCTCTACTTCACACCCTTCACCCTCATTCAGATAGTCAGTTGGGCCTTCAGGGTTTTCATCAACAATTGTTTCATTGTGTGTTTCAGCAACACCACCACCTTCAACAACATTCTCTCCTTCAACCACATCAGCACCACCTTCACCTTCAACCAATGTTGCTTCAGTAGAGAAATTCAAGGGGTTAGGGGAACCGGGTGCCTCAGAGTCAGTGTGTTGTTGCACGAACTCATCATCGGCCGTAGAATTTGCTGACTCTAGCAACACCTGTGATCTGGCTGCTGTCAGCGACTCAGAAGGTTGAGAAGAGGGAGGAATTATAGGGGTGGTTGACTCAACTCTAGTGGGCTGGGTTGACCCAATATCTACACCAACCTCGCCTACAGAAGTTTGAGGTGGCTAATCACTGTTTCCCGTATTCTCGTCAACAGTCTGTTGGGAGACTGTTGATGGGTTGGCTGGGTTTCTATTGTCCTTGGGCCGTGAGGACTTCTTAACCTTAGTGGTTGGGCCCTTTGATACTTGTTGTTGCTGTGTTGGGACAGCAGCAGGAGGTGAGATGGAAGAGAGTTTTTGTATTTTCTTTTTGGTTTTCTTGGGAGCTTTGGAGGCAGCTGGGGGGATCACCAGCACACCAGCTCCAGCAGGGTTAGGAGCATACTGCTCAGGATAGACAGAAAGTAGTACCTGATACATAGCAGGAGTGAGCTCAGCATATTTTGCTTCAAATAATTCAGGATCGCATGCTGGAGTCTTATAGACAGTGTTGGCGATCCTTGGAGAGTTGATGTAATTTGCTCCAGCGATGATATATTCATTGCCCAACTCACTTTTGAAGATAAGTGAGAGGAATCGAGCGAAAGGCAATGAACTCGATCTGTTTTTGATGGTGACTTTGCCTTTAAGATCTTCAAAAATAACTGCAGCAAAATCCAAGAAACGTCCATGTGCCAGTGCATAGATGATCTGCATCTGGCCAGCAGTGGCTTGATCGAATGAGCCACTGTTTCCACCTAGACATTGTATGACATGGGTGAACAGCAACCTCCATACCCCCGACAAAAACTTCTTTTGAGGATTGTTGTGCACAGCCTGCACTGGCTCCACATTTGTACCATATCCAATGGAGGCCAGCAAATCCTTCCACACTTGGTTTGGAACCGCACCAACGAATGGACGCTCTTCAGATTGTTGAGGAAGGCGAAGAGCCCTCCTTAGTGAGTTAACAGTGATATCAATGTTGTACTTTTGCTTCAGTACTGTGCCAGTAACTGTATCATTCACCTTATCATATGTACATGTCCACCAGTATTCTCTTAAGAGATGAAGAGGCATCTCACCAGGGTCTCTGTACAGAGCCCTTCTAACGTCACACCCCATGATGAAATCTATCATAGAGTGGTACCCTTCTACATTCTTGGGTACTCCTTGAGATCCAAGATAGTTGTTAGCTTTGACGGTCAGCTTTGAGGCTTGAAAGGAAACAAGAGGTTAAGACGAAATCCCTTCAGGATCAAATACTTTGGAAGTGAGATATGCAGGAACACTTCCAGAATCAAGGGTTTCATGAGGAGTTTGAGCAGATGAGGTAGCCATTTGAGATGTTATACGAGAGGACGATTAGATGTTGTTAGAAGTTTAGAGAGAATGAAAGAACTTTAAAGAGAATGAAAGATTTGAGGAAATTGAAGAGAAGTTGAGAGATTTGAGCAGTTAAGAAAGATATGAGTTTAGAGAAAAATGAAACGTAAGAGGATGGATATAGACGTGATGGAAAATATATATGATATGGGAGTGGGTCCTATGTCTGCAAAAGTGAACCGTCACTTTTTCTCTCAGATACGTAGTATGAAGATATTTGATGAATTAAAAAATGTAAAATTAGAGATAATTCCTATGTTGTACCAATGATAGTACTAATAAACGTTTTGTTTTTTTTTATTACAAATACGTATGTGAGTAACGTAAACAAGTATTTTGATGAGACATGTACTCATACGCCGACTATACTCGAGTGTATACGGCTGTACAGTGTACAAGTAGCCCATTTGGGAGAAAATCAAGGTAACAGTTTGGGACATATAATATAATATTAATAAAACATGTAGTGGAATACACTCAGATGGCCTGAGGTATCCACTGAAGAGTTGTATTATTTTGAAAAAAAAGGTTACCAAATTTTAATCAGCACCACAAAAGTACTAAAGGTGGATGCTGATTAGACTTAAACAATTTTTGGCAAATTGTCAGCCATCAACGGATTTTAGAAGTCTTTACCAGCAGTCGTTTGCTGCTGGACTAGATAGGGACTTTTAGCACCCTATTACTTTTGTTATGCTTTTTCCCAAAGCATCAGGGATCAACGGATTTTAGAAGTCTTTACCAGCAGCCGTTTGCTGCTGGACTAGATAGGGACTTTCAGCACCCTATTACTTTTGTTATGCTTTTTCCCAAAGCATCAGGGATCAACGGATTTTAGACGTCTTTACCAGCAGCCGTTTGCTGCTGGACTAGATGGAAACTTTTGGCTTTCCATTGCCTTTATTTTGCTTTTTCCCAAAGCAACAGGGATCAGCGAGTAGAAGATAAAGCTCGCTGATAACTTTGACTTAAGAAGTCGCTGATCATCTTCATAAAAGAAATATGGGCAGCACAACATGAGTGATCATGTTGAACTTGTAAAATCACCATTTAACATACCCAACCTGCTGACGAGATCCTTGAATCTCTTTTCATCTAAAGGTTTAGTGAAGATGTCAGCAAGTTGGTCATCAGTGAGGATGAAGTAAATTTCAACATCCCCTTTCATGACATGATCACGAATGAAGTGATACCTAATGTCAATATGTTTAGTTTTGGAATGCTGAACAGGATTATGTGTGATAGCAATAGCACTTGTGTTATCACACATGATGGGGATCTTGGAAAAGGTTAGGTCATAGTCAGCAAGTTGGTTTTTCATCCAGAGGACTTGTGCACAACAACTTGCTGCAGACACATATTCTGCTTCAGCAGTGGAGATGGAAACTGTATGTTGTTTCATACTAGACCAACTAGTCAGCCTTCCCCCCAACAGTTGACATCCACCACTGGTACTTTTCCTATCTAACATGCAGCCAGCATAGTGAGAGTCAGAGTATGCAACTAAGTCAAAAGTAGACTCCTTGGGATACCAGAGACCTAAAGAAAGTCCCTTTGAGATATTTGAAAATACGCTTAACAGCGAGAAGATGGGACTCCCTTGGGGATGCTTGATATCTTGCACAAAGGCAAGTAGCAAACATAATATCAGGACGACTTGCTGTGAGATACATCAGAGAGCCAATCATTCCACGATAGAATGTGGGATTCACATGCTTACCATCAGGGTCAGCATGGAGATTGTTTGGAGGAGACATGGGAGTAGCCTTTGTGGTGATATTAGACATATCAAATTTGGCCAGCATGTCTCGAATATACTTTTCTTGGTTTATGAAGATGCCATCAGTAAGCTGGCGAATTTGTAACCTAAGAAAAAAGGTTAACTCACCCATCATGCTCATTTCAAAATGAGAGGACATTAGTGAGCTAAATTTGTTGCAAAGTTTCTTACTGGAGGATCCAAATATAATGTCATCGACATATATTTGTACATAGAGAACATGAACACCCTTTCTATAGATAAAAAGGGTGGAGTCTATAGATCCTCGCTGAAACTCATGAGAAAGAAGAAATTCAGAGAGAGTGTCATACCAAGCTCTGGGAGCTTGTTTAAGACCATATAATGCTTTGTAAAGACGATAGACGTGGTTTGGCTTGGTTAGATCTTCAAAACCAGGTGGCTGTTCCACATAAACTTCTTCTTCGAATTTTCCATTTAGGAAGGCACTCTTGACATCCATTTGATATACTGTGAAGTTTCGATAAGCAGCATGTGCCAGGAATAAGCGTATTGCTTCAAGTCTAGCCACTGGTGCAAAGGTTTCGTCATAGTCGACTCCTTCTTCTTGAAGGTACCCTTGAGCAACTAACCTAGCCTTGTTGCGAATAACAACACCATCTTCATCCATTTTATTCCTATAAACCCACTTTGTTCCAATGGGTTCTTTGCCTGGAGGAAGAGGAACTAAGAACCAAACATGCTGTCTTTGGAATTGAGTTAGTTCTTCTTGCATGGCAGCAGTCCAAGATGGGTCAGCCATGGCTTCTCCAATATTCTTAGGAGTTATCATTGACAAGAAATTGACATATAGACATGTGTTTCTAGTCGTTGATCTAGTCACAATGCCCTGCTGAGGATCACCAATAATTTGGTGAGCAGGATGACTTGAAATCCATTTAAGTGATGGAACACCTTCCAGTTGAAGTCAAAGACAACAAATGGAAGACAGAGATTGGCAATGGCAGCGAAGCCCAGTTGACAATCTACCAGATCAATCAACTGGAGAATCCTCCAGTGTAAATGCTCTTACAAAGCTTTACATTGATTACGAGGAGGACCTTTTTACTCTACATCCTTTTAACCGGACAATGATATTGTCTCTAGATAAAGGTGCAAAGATGTAGAGTGGTTGAATAAAGTAACCTTTTGTCTTACTTTATTTAGCACACACAAAGGATTATTTAAACAATACTTTTGTGTGTTGTCAACCATATTTGTACGTCGAAGTTGAGATCCCCATGCTCAATCTTCGACTATAAATAGAGGTCCTTGCACAAGCATTTTTAACAACTTTGCAAATACATATATTCTGCAATATTGGTGAACTTGTGCAATATTCTCTCAATCGCAAAAAGGAACATTTCACAACTCTAAGTGTTTCGATTGTTTGGGAGAATTTCCAAGTTTAGATCAATTGTAATTCATGGGTTGTTAGGATATTTACATTCATGTATTATCTTGGTTCCGCAACAACCTTGTATTTTATTTAAACAATCAATAAATAAAATACACTTGAAAATTACATATTGTCTCACCAGTTTATATACTTGTCATTTATATTATTGCATTGTATTAATTTACGTATTCTTTCACCTTAATACATTTACTCCAGTTAACCTGGTACACGATCAATCTAAACTGGTCATATCCAGATTAATTGATTGTGTTGCAAAGTTCACTCACCATCGACATAGAGGTGTCTTCAGCACCCATCTAGTAATAGTTGGGACTTACAGTGGCAGCGGAAGATATTTGTATGGGATCAGCAGGAGAAGAATAAGAGGAGAAATCAATAGTAATTGAAGGATCAAGAGAAGCTTGATCAATGGAGCCATTTGTCTGATTTAAGTTATCAATAATGGGGCCATCAGCATACACCATGTCTTCAGTGTTAGCTGAAGCATCATGAAACTCTTCATCAGGAGAGTCATCAATTTGCACATCATCAGCCAGTGATCTAGGTTTGGCTGATGCTGCATGGATTGACCTTAAGATAGACTCAACTGGCTCAATTGTATAGATATGAGCAGCAACTTGCTCCAGCTCAAGGTTTACTGAACTATCCTCAGTGAGTTTCTGATCAAGAGGAGGCGAGCAAGAAGCACCAACATATGAGTCAGCATCCTCCATAGGAGAGTTACTGAACTCATTGAAGATTTCTTCAGTAGAAGATGGTTGGATATCTCTAAGAGCAGATGAGCTTTCATCAAAAGTGACATGAATTGATTCATCTACTTTTTGAAGACGAGTATTGAATACTCTAAAAGCTTTGCTAATAGAAGAGTATCCAACAAAGTAACCATCATCAGCTTTAGGATCAAATTTCCCTAAATGATCCTTATTATTAAGAATAAAGACAGGACATCCAAATACATGAAAGTATTTGATTTGAGGTTTCTTTCCTCTTAACACTTCATATGCAGTTTTGTCATGTCTTTTGACAATGAGACATCTATTTTGGGTGTGACAAGCAGTGTTGACTGCTTCAGCCCAAAACCTACTTGGAAGAGAGGACTCACTGAGCATAGTGCGTGCTGCCTCTATAAGAGTTCTATTTCTCCTTTCAGCAACACCATTTTGCTCAGGAGTTCTAGTGGAAGAGAAGTTTTGTGAGATCCCTTGATCAGCACAAAAGGTTTCAAGAGTGTGGTTTCTAAACTCGGTGCCATGATCACTTCTGAGTTCTTTGACCCTTATGCTGTTGAGATTTTCCATTTTCTTAATGAATTTAATGATTTCATCAGCAGCATCACTCTTAGAGTTAAGAAAAATTGTTCAAGTATATTGTGAATATTCATCCACAATTACTAAGGTGTATTTGCTACCCTTTAGACTTTGTACATTCACTGGACCAAAAAGGTCCATGTGAAGAAGGTGAAAGCAACCTTTAACAGAGTTGGCTTGTTTAGTTTTAAAAGAAGCTCTATGGCATTTGCCTTTTTCACAAGCACCACAAAGCCTATCTTTTTCAAAAGAGAGAGGAGGAAGGCCACGAACAAGGTTCTTTTTGGCCAGAGAGTTGATGGTTTTGAAATTCACATGTGACATACGCTTGTGCCATAACCAATTCAACTCAGATGCTGACTTAGCAAAGAAACAAGTCTCACTATCAGTCTTGATAGGAGTGAAGTCTACAAGATATACATCCCTTTTTCTTGGGGCAACCAAGACGACTTCTTTGTTGATGTTTACTACAGTGCCTTGATGTTTATCAAGGATTACTTTGTAGTCAGCATCACATAGTTGACTTATGCTGATGAGATTATGCTTTAATCCATTTACATAAGCAACTTTCGAGAATTTTATGAGGCCATTAGAAAGAAGATCATACCCTTCAATCTGTCCAATAGAGTTATCACCAAACACCACTGTAGGACCAGGTGCTTTAGTATAGTCATCCAGCAGGGACTTAGAGCCTGTCATGTGTTTTGAACATCCGCTGTCTAAATACCACACTCCTTTAACTAGCGAGCCCTGCATGGATGAAAGGAGGATTTAAGGTTCAACTTTGTTCATCCATCCCTGTGTCAGCAGGATTTTCTGAAGGTACTTCAGTGGAGGAAGTTGGCTCTAAAGAGAGAGCCTCCACCAGAGAGAGGTGATTTCCCACAGAGATAGGGATAGGATTATCTTCACTTGAGGGCAAGATGTTGGTTTCATTACTATGAAGGTAAGCAAAACTGCTCACAACATCATGAGCACTGTATTCAACCAGCATTGAGGGTTGCCCCCAATCATTTGAAATAACCCTTTGAGAATGGGGAATGTTAATGTGCTGAGCAGCAATATAGTCAGCAATGCTTGCATTTGTCACAGAGGAGGTGTCACTGATAACTGGTTCAGTAGAGAGGTTCTCACTGATCCTGTTAGAGGAGGAAGATGTTTTAGCAGCTGTAGCGATTTTAGGTTCACATATAACTGCTGGAGCATCTTTTGGACAGAATAGAGCACATTCAGAAGCAACATGTCCTCTACTGCTACAAAGATAGCATTTATTGTCAGAGGAATTGCCTTGACTTTGACTGAGAAAATCCCTTAGCTGAGAGGAAAGATCATTTACTCGCTGAGTGAGTTCATTTATTTGAGGAGTTGAGGAAGAGGAAGCCTTACTCTTTTGCTTAGACTTGGACTTATTCTTTTGTCTAGGCTTAGGAGGGGGCATTTGAGGAACAGGACCAAGTATGGATTCACCATGATGATTTTGAGGAGGCTGATGTCCTCTAATCATGGTCCATGCTTGCTTCCCAGCAGGATGGGAAGAGGATGAACCCTGCTGAGGCAGATTCTCACGAATGGGAGTTGTGGATCTGACTTGTCGTTTTGGAGTGATCGACCTCATTTGCCTATGAGGTAGGAACTCCCTGTTGGAAATTGAGGATTGATAGTGTTGAGAGGGCACATGTCTTCTTTGAGGAGTAATAGACCTTGTTTGCTGATGAGGCAGATATCCTCGCTGAGGAGTTATAGGCCTTTCCTGCTGATGAGGAAAGTGTCCTTGCCGAGGAGTGTCAGATCTATTTTGAGAAGGCTGTCTTCCCTTTTTAGGAGTAACATGCCTTAGATTTAATTTAGAGGGCATAGAATGAGATACAGCATCAGCGTGTACAACCTTTGTGGGAGGTACTTTCTGGTGTCTTTCATCAGTGAACCTGACCCTTCTGTTTACTTGTTCTGACATAGAATTTGTATGAGAAGGTTCAAGTTGAGAAGATTTAGCACCAGAAAGTTGCTGACTGACATGATTGTCCCGCTGAGGGATACCATAGTCATAGGGAGCAGCAATGGTGCTTCTTTTAAAAGGTTCGGCACCTTTTATAGATAGAGGCTGAGGAGCAATGGGTACATACCCATCACTCGAGATATCTCCTTTAAAGGTTCTAGGTGGAGAATTTTGAATTCTCCCTTCATGTGGCATCATACCAACGATAGGGAGATGGGAGAACATGTCAAAAGTACTGGTAGAGGTACTAGTACTTTTAGCATTTAAAGAAGAGGGAACACTAGAAGATGCTGAAGCTTTAGAGTCCATCTCAGCATGATAGTCATTTTGTCCCTTGACAAAATACCACTTTTTCATTTCATCCAGTGAGATGGAAGATGAACAAGGTGGAGGAATGGATACTTCAGGCTTTACTTCATCTTTCAAGGAATCAGCAATGGAGGCAGCAGCATCAAAATTGCCACCAATTACTGCTTGTACTTGAGCAGGGACTTTTTCGCTCAAGCATTGATGATGAAATTTAGAAGCCTTTGACCAGGAGGTCACGATCTTCTTTAAATTAGAGACTTCAGTCTTGAGAGATTCGTTCTCAAGTTGAAGTTTTTGAGTCATCAACTCATGAGATTGAAGTTCAACATGGACATTTTTCAATTTCATAAGTTTTTCAGATTTTTCACTCAACTCTACTCCAACAGAGTTAAGTTTAGATTGAAGTTCAGCACGTAGACTTTCTACGAACTGAAGATCACAAGACAAAGACTCAATGATTTTGGTCTTGTCTTGATTTGAAGAAGAGAGAAGAGAGTGTACCTTTTTAACAGTGACGTTCACCCACTGACTAGAGGAGACTTGATCCTTGGTCAGAGCATCACTGTCAGCAAGTGCCATAAGGCACATGGCATCAACATAATCGTCATCATCAGAGTCATCTGAGTCAGCCCAATCATGTTCTTCAGCAATTAGTCCTTTTGCAGGACCTTTATCCTCCGTTTCAGCAACCTTGGCCTTCAGCTGATAATATTTGTTCCTATATTCATGAGCAGATTTGGAAGGATTAGTTTTTGAAGCAGCAGGATTGGGTAAGGAGACTCTACACTCCTTCTGATAGTGGCCTTTCCTGCCACACCTCCAGCACTCTTCCTGTGATTTGTCAACAGGAGGTTTGAGGGGAGTAATCGTTTTGCGATTATTCCACCTTCTGGAGTATTTTCTTCCAGCAACCAGGGCAAAGCCCATGAAGTCATTAAACATTTCTTGTTTTTCTTCATCATCCAGCTCATTAATGAGAGTCTGAATTGATGCTAGAAGATTAGAGGTACTGGCACCATCATAGAGATTGATGGGCTCAGTAGAAACTAGAGCAATGGGGTCAGAAATAGGATGAGGAGAGATGCTGACAGAAGAAGAAGAAGGGCCAGCATGTCTTTTGGCATCAGCAGAGGCTCGAATATTTTGAGCCAGTGCTCTTTCTTCAAATTGAAGAGTGCCAAAGAGTTCTTCAAGATCAAAGTCTTGGATTTTCTTCATTGTACGAAGAGTTTGTCTTAAGTTTTGCCACTTAAGAGGAAGAGAATCAATGAATTTGTGACATACCTCAAAGTTATCATGGGTAATGCCAACATTTGTCATATCATTGAGCAACCCTTTAAAGCGAGTGTAGGTGCTCTCAAGAATTTCATCGGGGAGGGAGAAGAAATTTTCATAAGCTCTTTTCAAATCAATTTTCTTGATTTTGATAAGGTCAGCAGAACCTTCATAGGTGCTGACAAGTCTATCCCATACTTCTTTTGAAGATGGATACTTGATGACTAGTTTCATGATTTCAGTGGGAAGAGTGACTATAATCATGTTTTTAAGTCTAGCATCAAGATTAACCAGCTTTCTTTCTTCATCTGTCCATTGGACCTCTGGTTTAACCAGGTCAGTGACAATTTCAGGAGCTTCAGGAGCAGCTCCTGGAGTCCTTTGGACATACATCAGTACGTATGGGCCCTCAGTTAATATGGTCATTAATTAGGGTTCCACACCAGCGATGTGTAGAAGCATCCTCTCCTTCCAAGACCCTCTCCTTCAGCGAATCCCAGACTTAAACATATTCTCCAATTTCTCACTATCTGAATTCAGTTCTCTCTTTTCGGGACACCATCATGAACTCATAGTGATAGTTGAGCATTCTGTGGAAAATTTAATATAACTAACACGGTAACCGCGTAATGCGACAAAGTTCATGGCTACAACTATGTGGTGGTGGGGGACACCTGTTGGTAGTAGAGACGGTGTCGAGTAGTGCAGATAAAAGATGTAAATGGTCACTAGAGATATTTTAAAAGATAAAAAACTGATAGTGTTATATAATCATTACAAGTATTTTAGATATTTTATATAACTTTCAGCATGAGGTTATTCTTTTATAAGATAGTAAATATTATTAGATTAAATCATTAAATTAAATGCTCTATAATTTTTTAACAGGGCGACAGTTCATATATATATACTACTAGTGTTCAGGCTCGTCCAATATACGGGTAGTCTCAAAGTATATTAATCAAAGGTAATATAATTCGAGCAACCATTAGTATGACCAATATCACAAGTTAATCAACACGAAAGCTTAAGAAGAAACATATGAAAATTAACTCCATATAAATATTGATTTCAGTTTACCTTTTTTTTCCTATTTAGTTAAATAAAAATTTTGCAACAAAGTATATAACTTGAAAAATACATATCAATTCATCAACAAAGACCATCTCGAACGTTTTAATTTTCTTCGGGTTGTTCACTCCGAAACAGTCCATACATGCACAACACGAAGTCGTAGATATAGTTAACATGTGTTGGCTTAAGATCTTCAAGATGAACTAACGTGGTCTTATTTTTTATTGTTGAAGAAGAAGCCATAACAAACTTATAATAGAAAACAAACTAAATTAAAATAGATAATAATAACAATAGCATAAGAATTAAATGTTAAATAATAATAATGATTAAATATAAATAATGTTTATAAATAAAAAAACACTTTTGGTAGTCGATTTTTAATTTATTAAAGGTGGGCCTACCTAATTTTTAGTTAAAAAAATATAGAAAAATAGAGGATTAATTACGAGGGATGATTAAACTCAAAAAGGGGGATTATGGGTGCCAAATGTACCCTCAACCTTCTCTTTTAGTTATATTACTAGTGTTCAAGCCCGTCCATTGAACGGGAAGTCTCAAGATATATAATAAATCTTATAATAATTGTGAAACAAAAAGTGTATTACCAGTATCACTGATAAAGAAGAAACATAAGAAAATTAACTCCATATAAATATTGATTTCAGATTACCTTTTTTTTCAATTTTAGTTAAATAAAAATAGAAACAAAAAGTATATGACCAATATCACAACTTAATAAATACAAAAGCTAAAGAAAAAACATATGAAAATTAACTCCATATAAATATTGATTCCAGTTTACCCTTTTTTTCCAACTTTAGTTAGATAAAAAGAGAAACAAAAAGTGTAGAGTATATAATTTGAAAAATACATAACAATTAATCAACAAAGACCATATCGAACGTTTTGATTTTTTTCGGGTTGTTCCACTCCGAAACAGTCCATACATGTACAACACGGAGTCGTAGATGACACTTAACATGTGTTGGTCTTATTTTTTGTTGTTGACGAAGAAGCCATAATGAACCTATAATGGACAACAAACTAAATTAAAAGAGATAATAATAACAATAACATAATAATTCAATGTTAAGTAATAATAATAATTAAATATGAACAAGTATTATAAATAAAGAAAACATTTTTGATAGTCGATCGTAGTTTCTTCTTTTTTTTTGCCGTAGGCTTTTCTTAAGATTGAGAATATTTGAGGCTTTTTTCTAAGTGGTATATATATAGACTAGTGCCTAGACCCGTGCGATGCACGGACAACCCAAACTTTTTACGTAAACTGTAAATCTGTGTGTACACAGCTTTTTTACATATTTATCAAAAAGCTAAGTATGTCACAACTTAATAGAATTAGTAATCAATCCACTGTACATGCCAAGATACTAATACTACTAATATTTACTTAACCCAATGCCTTACTAACCAGTCATGTAAATTACACTATATTAGAACAAACGACCTATTCAAAAGGTCAACTAAAAGCTAACAGTATTGTTTCACAAAAAATTACACTTCCTTTTATATGCAAACTTTAACAAACATCAACATCAAGAACATCCATGTGAACACATTTTTTGACATTCACCAGGAACCTAAGAACCTGGCCTTCAGTAGCACCACATTTAGAAATGAAAATCCTTCCATCCATAAGCCATGACAACATCTGTTTGATCGTCCGTAGCTTGCATATATGTAATATGTGTCAAGTTAACCATTAATTTCAAAGTACCATTAAGAAGTAATCCCCTATTTTGAGTGTGTATGGCACATTTACCAACAAATGGTTTGTGCTGCCTCACACTCTTTAAATTACTTTAGCATTTGCATCATCCTTAGAGTTACCTGCAACTTTAGAGTTTCTTAGGATCGTCTATTCTAACCCACTCTGGATGCATGCATGACGTTTGAAGAAATCACACAAAACGTCCTTTGGGTTTTTTTTAGCTCTTTAACATTCTCAAATCCCTCTCCAAGGAAAGCAAATAATGGTTTTGATAGGAGCTATTATCTGTTTCTTTTCTTCGCCTTCACCCTTGACCTTAGATTTACCTTAGCCTCACAACGCTCCTTTTTCACTCCTGATGGCTTGACACGTAAAGACACACTTCCAGCCTGCAATACACAATTATCACTCACCCATTACCAACCATTTTACTATATATTTTCTTGCGCGGTAACTATTAATAAGGTAATAAAGTGACGACAGGTTAAGTAGCAATTGGTTTCTCGCCAGTTGGTAAAGAAAATAGACCTTACGTGTAAAAATACAACTTCTGCTCTGTTTGCCTGTGACAATGAAAATGTACAAATAAAACTTGAAACTTTGTGTATATTAAGTTTCACCAATAATATTTTCTTTGATGGTAACCTGTATATCGAGAAGGAATCACCCACATTAAATCAACTTACGGACGTGACGAAGTCTAACCTCGTGAAGTTGTATGCTTCGATTTCAGCTCTCAAAAAGGCTAAAAAGACGTGTTTACATTGATAGTTTCATAAACCCGGCAACAACTCCAGGTTTAGTACTTGTTTCTGCAAACAAACCAATACATCAAATTCAATCGGCTTATTTCTATGGTATCCAATATAGCTTGAACACCTTGTGCAACACTAAATCTTTCATTTCCTTCAGAAATCTCATCGCAAAAAAAAAAAAAAAAAAAAAAATCAACAATCATTACACCAGATCTACCTCATCAAACAGTAACTTGATATGTTCAATAGCATTCAGTGGTAGTGAATATTTACCCTTTATTTGACATATATAGCATATGCATTTGATTCAACACAATTCATTTACTTGAGTGACCTTGATACAAAATGAGCATAGTGAAAAAGTTCTCCCTTTCTTCCTACTTCTGCACCTGTTTTGCCAAATGTCTCCACTTTTGCAAATCATTGAAGTGTTGGAAACCATTATGGAAGAAATACAATAAAGACAGTGCCATAATTTAACGAAACACAAATTAAGAATGACGATGTCAGAGAAGGATGATGTAACTTACGCTTTCCACTCTTCACTAAAGATAGAAGTTTTTTTTCTATGGGAGGTTTGACAAACGTATGGTGTGCAATTAAAAAAATACAAACCCAATATATCAAAAGTGTTTAGTTCAAGCATACGTTATGGTAACTAAAAGATTTTGGAGTTTACTTCAAGCATCTGTAAACCACCTGCACACCACGCCATAACTGCTGCTCATGCCATAACTGCCGATCCAAGCTTGTATCCACTGCACATATCGATTGAATCATATGATCCATTATAATAATCATCCTGAAATCAGAATCCTAATTTCTGTGAAACCATAGAAAACAAAAACCCATAAAATTCTGAAAAATCCCCATGTATATGATCATAAAAAGCAATTATATTAATTGTGAAGTTCAAGAACTAATTTTTCGGACACGCACGCAAAACTAAGAATGTATCTAATCACATAAATCAATTAATAAAACTAAATAAATAAAGCAGATCATAGCATTCATGTCAAAATTTATTATTTTTATATAAACTTCAAGAACTAATCTTGTTCGCTAATGATCCCTGTAAAATCAGTTAATCACACACACATGTACTTGACCAGATTGAAAAGTTTGCTTTGGTTTTTTCCACCACTATTCTTGCAATGTTTGTCCACTGACGAACTACTGTTGCCACTCCTCACATGTTGATCTATGGCAATGTTATAACTCACAGTACTGGTCGACTTTGTCAGCCAAAGGGAAAGTGTATCCAGTTTCAACAGAGCCAACATTGCCATTGATACACATGCATGTGAGGAGCAGAAAAAACAATTGGTTAGTGGACTGTTTTCATCTACTTATACTTAGCTTCGTGTACCCAAGAGAATATGAATCAGAAAGAGTACCTAGACTTGGATTGAAGATCACGATATCTGGAATAAGTGTTGGAGTTCGATTCGGATACCCCCGCCCTTATTATAGTTATAGAGTTTGGCACTCAAGGCCTTTGTGTACTGCGTCTTCTATCGCTATCTACAGTCATTCTCTAGGGGTTGCACTTTTAGCCCTGTGCCTTTTTCTCTAAGGCTTGCAAGATAGGTGTTGGAAAACACCAAGATAGGTGTTGGAAAACACCAAAGCAAACTTCTCAATCAGGCCAAGTACATGTGTGGGCTAAAGACTAAACCATTCTCATAAATGGTTTGGACCACAAGACTTTGAGAAAGGCGTAATGCCAAGCTTGACAAGAAAAGCAGCCAAATTGGTTGAATATGAGCAATAATAAATATAGAAAATTATGATACTTACAAATAGGTTGAACACCTCATTATATAGTCGATTCTTTTTTTTGACTCTCTCGTCAACTGAGCACCTTTCTGCAGCAACCATTGGTTCTATTTTTTTCGCTTTACACAAAAGAATCCCACACAGTGCTGAAAAAGCTCCTAACATGGCCCATAAATGTATCATCTTTCTCTAACATATGGTCAAGATTTACCTGAAGAAAAAAAAAACTCTAAGGAAGTGTTCTCGATCTTCAAGTACGGATTTATGGAAATATATTGATGGAATATATACCAGTAGAAACATTAAAAATGATTTTATGAAGTACATGAACCCGTCAATGAAGTTAAACTCGGAAAACTTCAAGATATTACAAAGAATAACCTGCATTGCTCAATTTAGCTCTAAATTATTCAGGGTTTAAGTTGTATTTAGCCTAAAATATATTGCATTTGGCATATTATGGAACCATTTTAACATGTTAGATGACCGACTAATTTTACTACAGAAAATAGTACTTGAATTAAATACAAACTATGCTTCTGAAGTGAACACTTAGATCCTCATTCATTGGGGCTAATATAGCTTCACAAAGCAATTTCACAGGTTTCTTTTACATGCACAGCAAAAATTTCTTATTAACCTAACTAAGATTAAAAGGATAATTCCATATTGCTATAACAAACGGTTTCTCTCCTATTGGACGGATTATTTTCAAGACAAAATGTGCTTATCAACACTTTAACTTAGATAACCGGAATAGCTTCTATCATCAATATAATTAGGTGAATAATGCAAATGCGCAATATTAACAAAAAGAATAGCGAACCCTGAGTGTATTTCTAGATGTCCATAAAATTCATGACCAATCCAATTTTTATCATCTTAAACAAACATAAAAGAAAAATGAGTAATGGCAAATAACATTCTCGTTTTCTTATCAGCATCTTAAATCTATAAATTTATGAGTCCCAATATAACTTCTATTGACCAAACACTAAACATGGTTTCCAGATAGATGTGTACTATAGTTCTTAAAAGACCACCAACCTCACAAAAATATTGTTTTACTTTATATACGAAAAGACATCTTACCTGATCGATGGGGTGATTATAAATCATGAAATTTATTGTAATAAGTCCCTTTGGATTCGTTGGACCTCCATATCCTGGAACCTAACTCCACATTGAAAAATCAATATAGTGAATGTTTGCTAATAATAACTGTCACCACCATCGTCCCTCAAACTTACATTTGACCACCACCAACGACTTGAAATCAACACATCCAGAGACTTTGCACTTGAATACCACACCTATTAGTCTATTATGATACTTTACTGCTACCAATTACCATTCATCAATTGTGATCTAAAGCATAAAAATTAATAAACTTTTGATATCGAAAGGGAAGACCGTGCAGGCAACATACAACAAAATAATTTTATGTAATTTCTGGAGTTTGTAAACTATTACTCGTAACTACGAAGAACAGATTGATATGGCCAACGGGTAACCACCAGAAATTTTAATTAGAAGAATCACCAAAAATAATAATAGCAAAAGAAAGATACCTTGAAATCATCATCCTTTTCACTCAAATGCAAAACCTTATTCGTTTTGCGATGGATCACAACTAAATCCAGGAGAAGGTGGGATGTTTTTGGAGACAACAGATAAAGGTAGAGTATGGAGCGGTTTTGATGAAGGTATTATGTGAGAAGATTGAAGAGGATTACAGTTGTTTAATCTAAAAAGTAAATCACCTATGGGCCTACACATGAAAAACCGCCATTTTACGTAAACCGTTTCCTTGTATTTGCTATACAACAGCCACGTCAGATTTATAGTATATAAATTGCTTTCTAAAGTATGACACATAGGACTAACTTAGAAAAACCTAAGTAGTCATTTATATAGTGTATAGATAATAATAATAATAAAATTATTTATAAGATTTTTATTAAAGGTTAGTCATTTTTTTATTAAATAAATATTAAAAAATAAAATTTAATAAAGAGAGAGTATTAGGCTAAATGAGAAGGATTAGGGTTGGAAGTATACTCCAATCTCCTATTTTAGTTATATTATGATAGATAGATAGACTAGAAGTCGGAGCCAATTAATATAATCCGCATGTTGTCATGTTGTCATCTGAGAGAGTCTACGCATGCTATCTTGTCTTCAACTTAGTAGATGAATACACTACTACACCTGATCATGATACGTCTTAATTTCTTGGAAGCAATTTGCGAGTATATAATCCCAGTGAATCTCATCGCAAAATGGCACATTTAATTTAAAGTTGCGTGAATCCATCAATGTCCCAATTATCAAGCCAACAACGAATAATAGAGTCCGCGAGTTGTCCAACATACCGAGATTTAAAAATTCTATAATGCCAAAAAGGTGCATAAATGGATCCAAACATACTTAGATGGATCACACAGAAATGATGGGTGGATAGAGGTCATCTTATGTAAATCGTATTAAGGATATTATTCGGTTTAAGTATAGTTTCTTAGTTATATTATATTTAGTAGATTAATATCTTTTATATATTTAGTAGATTATAGTTTCTTAATAATTAGTTGTCTTGATAAACAAGTTGTACATTAGCTATATAAAACCCTTCATTGTATTAATAATATTAAGAACAATTCACATCACAATATGAGATTCAGAGCCAAATCCGCTCCAACAAGCAAACTGTTCTTTAAAAATCACAAAAAAAGAAGAAAAAAGAAAAAAAAAAAAAAAAAAACAATCCGATCAAAACCCAAATCATATATTATTTCGATTAATCGTCTTAAAAAGTTTCTTTGCTTTGTTCCTCTCGGCTGTAACACACCAAAACCTCAAAAAAAAAAAGAAAAAAAAAAAAAAAATGGTTTTTGAGATGTCCGTTCACAATATCCACAAAAGTCAAAATCAATTTTTTATTCTTTTCGTTTTTCAGTTGAAGTCCCTCCATCACAATATCTTCCTTTGTACAACATCAAGTCAATTTGTTTGTTTTGTTTTATTATTACTGACTTGGAAAAATTCAAAACAATAGTGTGTTTTACTTTTATGGCCGCAAATCACAAACAAAGCAAATCAAATTAGTTTGATAGTTGTCGAATCAAAATCCAAATTATTTTTTAAGGGAAAAAAATCTATGCCTATACCGTAGTTGCCGGTTTCAAATTTTTTGATTTCAATCCATCAGCCCATACCGTAATGGCCGGTTTATTTGACTTGTTGTCTTCAAACAATGCGCAACCCCATACCGTAGTGTCCAGTTTCATTAATCAAAAGCTCTAACGAGCAATTTCATCTCTGCCCATACCTACCTCAATCGGGTTCTTCGCTACCTCAAAAACAAAATCGGTAGCCATAGATCAAGGTTTCAAGTTCAAGTCCAAGATATGTATAACATCCAGCAAATTTCGGGTTCTTTTTAGACATTCTATTTTAACGAAGTATATGTATTTTTTACAACTAGCAAAACATTGGTTAGTTATGTCTAACTAAGTACATTTATTACAAATATAAGATATGTTTGAAAAGTTGATTTATTTATGAAAGATATATATGCATCATGTAAGAATTAGATGGAAACAATAATTGTCATTTAATTTGCTAGCCAATATTTACGGTCATTTAGCCTTTGATACGCACAAACTCCTTTAATCAAATAAGGTACATGAAAAACTTGTTTATTATTAACAAATATAGAGAAGATGTCATATTTGCTTTGGCTAAGCACGAACAAAAGGCCTCAAGGCCATAACATCTTGCAACAAATTTTAAATCTAATATTATAACTCATGTAAGCTTTCCTAATATGTTTAAACTTATGTATACTTTTATTACAAATTAAACATGACAATTACATGACTTATAAAGTACTTAAACTTAACTAGCTACTTACTAAATTGAATCTTGTACGAGTATCTAATTTGGTATGAACATTATAACTAACAAATAATAATCAACTTCCGTGACAAGCTCTCTTCCTCAATACACGTAACATTAAAATTATCAAAGTCACCATCTTTATCCATATGCATAATTATAGATTTTGATATCTCCTAAAAAGTCAGAAACTAATATGATTCATTCATTAGCTAGCCCCCGACCTCACGGTTGTACAAACCAAAACTCAATTTGATGTCTTCAAAGTACACGTGCCATGTTTAAAACAAATCTTCCACAACTTGAGGACCAAGTAACCACTCATCTAGTTACCTTAAATTTGACCTATAAATACCCCTTTCCGTTGCCTTCATTCCGTACATCCAACACATCCTTTCTTCCTCTCCATATCACACCTCAAGTCTCTTGTTTTCTTCTTGTTTTCTCGTAGCTGAAATGGCTATAAAACAACCCCAACATCATCCTGAAACAGCCCCGGAATCATCGCGAAACACCCTCCATGAACACCCATAGGGGCCGTAGGAAGCTGCTGGGTTTCAAGGTTGCAAGGGATGTTCGAAACACCTATAAAGGACACGACGGTTGCTCGTGATAATTGTAGGAATAATAAGAATAGAAAGATTTCTAGTTCATGTTGAATTCATTTGAGATCATTTCGAGTTTCCATGTTTCGAGTTGGTTACAAAATCTTGTAACAATTAGGCAAGGTTTAGATGTTCGTGGATACTGATCGCTCGTCTTCCTCGTTAACCCATCCTCTTACTTGTCAGGTGAGTCTCATAGCCCTTCTTTTTAAATATTTTATATTTTGGGGTGAGAATACACTGCTCAATTTTATGGAAATAAGTACTTTTAATAGTTTGTGTATGGCTATGTATACAATCACTCATGAAAGCCCCTTGTTAACTTGAGCCGTGAAACAAACGCGCGAATATTATGGATAGTACTATCGGGGTTGATACCCCTGTCCGGGCTAGTCATGCTAGCTGGGTTAAACAGGCATATAATAATTGAAACTACAGTGTTGGAGTGAAACACCACTGAAGGGGTAGCAATGGTTAAGGCATCGGCACTCAAGGCATAGCATACGAAACTATTGGTCTTTTTATATCATGTGATATTATACAAAAAATGAAATCTTGTGATCCATGTACGTGAACGTTTATGGTAAAAACCTACGAACTCACCAACATTATGTTGACGTATTTTAGCGTGTATTTCTCAGGAAACTAATTACTCGGAGTATAAGTAGAAGAAGCATGCTCTTTGGTAGTCACATATGCATATTTTCAAGAGTTTTTCTATTAAGCTAATCATGTTGTAGAATCTCTAGTATAAGTTCTGTACACTTTATGTAAGATCCTGGTTTTTATATTAATAATATTTCAAAACGTCTTATTTAGAGGTCGTTTGTTATAATTTGTGATTGTGATCTCAAGAAGTCACCCTCCACTAGGTGTCACCCTGGGCAGGGTGTGACAATATGGTCAATCATCTTGCGGGGGTGTATTAAGAAAGTTTTCTACAAGTTCAAGTCCAAGATTTCAAGTTCAAGTCCAAGATTGGCTTCTCTGAGTCAGCCATCTTGCAGGAGCGTATTAAGGATATTATCCAGTTTAAGTATAGTTTCCTAGTTATATTATATTTAGTAGATTAATATCTTTTATATATTTAGTAGATTATAGTTTCCTAATAATTAGTTGTCTTTACTTGATAAACAAGTTGTACATTAGCTATATAAAGCCCTTTATTGTATTAATAATGAACAATTCACCTCACAATAAATCGCATAATGAAAACAAAAAATTGTTGAACGTAATACTAAAATTGTACTATGGAGGTCCTACCCGTGGGCAGTGGCGTTATTGTTGAAGGCATTGAGTTTAGGCCAATCCAAACAGTTACATAGCTTTTCAAAACTAAGATGTTTTTAGTTTATATATGTATTGGAATGAAAGAATGATTATCATTCTCATTGAAATGTTTGGTTGATTGTCTAAGATTTTGAATTGGATATCATAATTCATACCCATTAGAGCTGATTTGCACATCAAATATCTGGATTAATATTTAAAATGCAACATTTTATTATGTATGGAGTAATGGAGCTATATCTATCATTTCTTCTTATTAATTTTTTGGTACTAGCACGTTACCCGCGCAATGCGGCGGTGGTCGTGACAATGTCGTTGTAGTGAGGGGCCGAGTGTTGGTGATGGAGACGGCGTCGAGTGGTGTGAATAATTGATGTAAATGGTTAATGAAAATATATTAAAGAATAAATGATTGGTAGTGTAAATTAATCATTAATGTTATGGGGTAGTGTATGTTGAAATAGTTTTAAGGGGTGCTAAGTGAAAATATTACATATTTTCAATACTTCTATAAATAAAATGAGCTATTTCTTTTATAATATAGTATAGATATAGATTAGTTAATTCTCAATCGACCTAATGCTCTATATAATAACATCATATTCTAACTGCCTTACAAGTTTGAAAATTTGATATAAACGTTATTTATTCTCTTTTAATAATTGAACACCCTATAAAAATATAAATAAATAACTGAATTCTCATTTAAATGATATTTTAAGTATAGAATCGAATTTATGATGTTAATAGTCCTTTTCAAATGAGTATTTCATTTCCGAAAACAACTTGGGAACCACTCCAAGATGACCGAGTGATGTTGCATTGTTGCATGTATAGTTGGTCAAACATTTATATTGTTCTCGTTGTATTTATTGGTTTTCTAGATACATAATCTAGTAGAAACATAATAAAGCAAATTATGGTTGTGGTTTTAGTCAACCATTTTCTCTTGTGTCAAAGTAGTTATATCTTTATGATCTATTTATATCTTGTGTTTATTTCTTGTATTGAAAGTTGAAACTTGAATATTAGTCATTCTCATTTGTACATAATAATAAAGCTTTTTGTAGATAACTAAAGCTAATTATGGTTGTGGTTATAGTCCAACCATTTTATATAGGGTGTCAAATTAGTTATGGTTTATGACTTATGAGCTGTTTATATCTTGTATTTGAATCAAATATAAGTTATTTTCATTTGTGGATTCTCAAATGTTTTTCTTCGACGGTCAAATTATGTAACATCCCAAAATTCAAAAGGTTATTATTTATATATAGATTATTATTAATATTAATATTAATATTAATATTATTATTAGTATTATAGTGATATGTTTAGAAATTATACTAATTTATTAGTTATAAAAGAAAAGGTTAGAAAAAGGACTAGTTTTGTAAAGCAATAAGACAAGTTATGTTATGTTATTGGATAAAAAGACTAAAGTTGTAAAGTTGATCAAATTTTAGGGACTTAAATGCAAAAAACGTCCATAACATGTAGGAGAAAAATCAAAGACCTCATTCCATCCATTTTTATTATTTTTGTGTAGGTGTTCTTGAGAGAAACAAACCCTAACCGAAAATTTCAAGAATTCATCAATAAACACAAAGTTTATCATCAAATTAGTGAGATTTTGTGATAATAATCAAAACCCATCTTTTATTTAACAATATTGATTGATTGGTGGTAAATATGGCCGGCTTTAAAGAAGAAAAAGAGAGAAGAGAAGAAAATATATCAAATAAATAATATATAATATAATCAAATATATAACAATAATCTTTGAAAAAAACCTATTTTTATGGTGGTGGTGTAGTGATGGTCGAAATTAAGAAAGCAAAAAGAGGGCAAAGAAGTTGATTTTAGGTCTTGCATGGATGATTGAGTGTATGAATTACATATCTACTTGAAGGTATAATCTTTATTTTAATTTCTTATGAACTAGGGTTTTATTGTTATAGTTATTTGAGGATTTATGAAATAAATAATGAACATAGTTTGAAAGTTGAATAATAAAGTTAGAATCTCATAATACATTGTTGGTATGTATGTGTATCTTCAAGAAGAAATCAATATTTATTTAGGGTTAAGAGCGCTGGAATGCAATAAACTATGACCAAAAAGTTATAGTGTGCACGAATTAACGTTTTTCTTTATTCTATGGTGGAAAAATGGTTAAATATATTAAAGTAGCATAAAGCTAGCTTATAAATAGCTGATGTGGACCGGTCACCTTATTTATATATACATGTATATATATAAAAAAATATATATATGAACTTGCAGACTCTTCCCCAACTCCCCCTTTTTCTCTCTCTCTCCCCCTCCCATTTCAGATTCCGGTGAACCCCACAGCAGACCGCCGCCCCATCTTGCCGGAATATACTTCTATTCTTCACCCTCTCTCTCTCTCTCTCTCTCTTTGTCTCCCTTCTCAGATCCCGACGATCTCAACCGCCGCTCCATCTCGCTGAAACGGGTACACTACAAAAATAACCTCAATCATCATAATAAAAAGACGACCAACCAACCCCCAACGCCGCTCCAACCAACCCTCAATAATTAAAGGGTTTTTGATTTTCTTTGTTAAATATATTATCCACCTTAGATGAAAAGTGACTGTCTACCTTTATACCAGATCAATTTTCAATACTATAGAACTTTTTAGCAGGCTTCCGCCATAGAATAAAGAAAAACGTTAGTTCGCGCACACTATAACTTTTTGGTCATAGTTTGTTGCATTTCGACGCTCTTAACCCATTTATTTATATGTATGATGGAAACTTGTTTAGTGATTGAATTGAGATGATTTTTAGTATAATAATACTATACTACTTGATATCAAAATCATGTTGAAAACAACCCCTAGTATGTATATTAAGTTAAGGTTATCAAATGGAAGTACATGAACTTGTTTGAGTTGATTTAGAAGTGTTTTTGTGCAAACTCGGAATTAGATCAGCAACTTCAATGGAAAATGTGTCATTTTAAAATGCTTATATCTTTCAATCCGTAAATCCGTAGGAATCGTGTAACCTGTCGTTTGAAAGGTATGCAAGTTAAATTTTGATATGAAATTGGTTTCAGGTCCTAGTTCAACTTTTAAGTAAGTTAAATTTGCTAAAACTTACAGGTGGTCAAATTTGATTTTGCAGTAAAAATCAGAATCTGTTTTTGACTTTGTAATTTGTAAAACGCCTCTATAAAAGATAAATCACTTGTTGAGTTCTAAAAAGAAAATATAGGTTTATGTGTCTTCTTGAAGTGGCCACTGGAAATGGGGTAAAAATGTGGAGTAGAACTCGAGTTATGCTTGTTTGAAGTCAGCCTAGTAAAATATGAAAATAGTAATTTTGTTATTAAAGTGAATTTGGCCTTATCATAAGGATATAAGAAATTCATGTTTTGTAAATTAAACTAAGAGCAATACGAGACTGTAAAAGATGGTTTGGGTGTTGAAATGCTAATGATTATGACTAGGTGGTCTAGTATGTGATTGATGATATTATATGTACTTGTGATTATGGCTAGGTTGAAAGCTTGTGTATTGTGTTCATGCGGTCGTCTTAATTGTTGATTTGTGGTCGCGAAGGAGGTGAGTTTTATATATGCCTTGGGTCAATTACCATATGATGGTGGATTCCGTGTGTAGTAATTGATTTGGCGTTGAACCTAAGTAGTGGTCGTCTTTGATTACAGGCCTAAGTAGTGGTCATAGTTCATGTGGGACATAGCTCATGTGGAGAATTGATATTGTTTATTGAGATTGTAATCATTTGCTTATATGGATCCATGTAATGCGTTAGTACAAAGGTGAGTATATAGGTATGGTACGACGGTGTCATAGGCTATATGCAATAGACCTTTGTGCATTGTCCTCATTCGTGTGTATAAACGTATGCAAGATTATTCACTAAGTTTTGTTTACCTTTTAGTTGTTTACCCTTTTTATAGATTGTCCCGGTTGTGGAAACAAGATTTAGTGTTTTGAAGATTATTGAAGTTGAAAAATGGTATTGATGCTACAACCCGTAGTGACCCTCTTGATATTGGCTCATGATACGTCATTTTGGTAAAATTATTGTTATGTAAACTATTAAATTGAAGGAGTTTTTGATATTTATAATGAGTCAATTTGTAATAGTAATGTAGAAATTATGGTTAAATGTATTTTGAAAACTTATCATCCGTAACAGGTTTCTGATATCAATTTTACTAGAAGGTCATGCCAAAATTTCTAACCTTTGTGCTTTGTCGTTTACAAAGAGTTTTGGTAAATGTATTTGTCAAGATTTATAATTAAGTACATTCTTTATTAAAAAAAAAAGAAGTTCTTATAAAATGATCGAGTCGAGTTTGATCCTTTCAAATTATTATGACTATTAACAAAGTGATAAAATAACTTACATGGTTAATATTCACGATGTGACTAGAACGACAAACAGATTATGAGAAAATATTGATTTTAATTTTTTTTTTCTTCTAGAGAGGTGATTGATTTTAAATTTTTAATACACCAAAAACCACACTTCATCTTAAGTTAAGATTTAAATGGACTCGAGACAAATTAGAGTCTATCACAAATTCATCAAAACCTAAATAATATAAGTGTTTGATATATTTTTCTCCATAGTTGGTTAATATATATATATATATATATATATATAACCAACTCTTTGTAGAACAGTTGATCACCAGCTGCCACTTTCTAGGAGCAACCTAGGTTTAAATCTTGCCTGAGTCAGAACTGAATTTTAAGTGGTTGAATTACTTTGACACTATCCCTGCTGAGGTTTATGTGGGTACCAATTATGTAACATCGATTCAAACGGCTCCTATCAATCTACCGTTATATATATATATATATATACGAGACAAAGTACCCGCGTGTTGCGGCGGTAAGATGGTTGGGGTGATAGATCATAGAGTGTGATAGGTCATAGGAGATGATATGTCATAGAGTATGATAGCCAAATGCCTTAGCCGTACGGCTCCGCCCTCGGATTTAAAAATTCGTCGAAAGCATATCGAATGGCATCTCTAATGAAAGAGAATGTAATTTTAAGAGTACTCATATAATTTTTATAATTTATCGATATACGATTTTTAAGATCAAAGATTTTGAATGAGTTAGAGGAATAAAATGATTTATGGAGGAGAGAGAAAGTTGAGATTTGAGGAGAGAGAAAAATGAGTGATTGTGAACAAATTTGGAGGGAACAAATATTTTATAATGTAGTAAATATATATATATATATAATGTTCAAATTGATCTATACTACATTATAAAATATCTTTTTTCAACTAGAAAGTAAAGGAAAATGAATAATCCTCTTAACAAAATAGTCTAAAAATCTTCCTAACACTTTAAGAGGATGACATGTGGTATCTACTAAATCTCTTTCCTAATCTTGCCCCCTGATTTTTCTACATGTCATAACCCAATAGTTAAAAAAAAATTTAAACTATTTTGTTAGGAGGATTAATCATTTCCCAAAAGTAAAATAACCTATAAATGTCCATCATATCTCTTTTGTTAGTTAATTAAACGTCTTTATTAAAAAAATACTTTTAATATAAATTATTTACAATATATATATATCTCAACAACTAATATAATTGCACCACTCTTTTTACATTAAATACTACATCGCTAACGCTACCATCTCCGTCATCGCCGTCACCGCTATCGTACCGTTGCATCACGCGGACATGCAACTAGTTATATACATTTTTCTATGTAATATGAATACATGACCCCTTGGAAAAAATAACCTTTCTCACTCGAATGAGATCATTCTGTGTGGCTACACTAACAATGTAGTGTGATATATATTGAACAAATATATACACAACACGGTCGTACCACACCGAATGTGTGATAAACCAAGTTGAGACTACGAGTCCGTACGTTTTTTTTAGTCATTATAAATGTTGATTATAAACTTATGTTTCTGTGCACATATCTTTTTTTTTACATAGATGAATGAATTAATTTTGTGTCTAACTCACTTCCAATTCATGTGTATATTATGTATCTACTTTGTAAATTAAAAGAAAGACGACCATACTAATACAAAATATCTACTTTGTAAATTAAAAGAAAGACGACTATACAAATACAAAATATTTGTAGCAAACTTCATCTGTAACAACTTTAAAGTCGTCACTTATAGAAACAATAGTTTCCTTCTTGAGCACTACTTTTTTTGTTCTTTAATGATAATAATTGTTTTGTTTGTTTATAAAGGTAATACAAGACACACTGACAATGATGACTAGTCCAACTGGTCAGAGGTATTATAAGCTTATCAAAGGTCTTGAATTTGATCCTTATGGATGACAAGTCTTGGGGTTTTTTCTTTCGAATACTTGTAACGGCATGTGGTCAACATATCATTGTCTAAGGTACGTGCAAGATTTTACCATTATTCGGTGAGATTTCTCTGATGTTGCATATCGACTGAATGTTCGAAAAAAAAATACAAGACAAACTTAATTAGCACCTATTTACTGAAAATACTACTTTACATTTTTTTTATATATATAAAAATGCATATCACACAAACTAGTAATAACCTGGGTTAAACCCGGGCTTATTAATAAAAGTTTTGTAATATTAAGTTACGTCGATGTTTAATAATAATAAGATAGTTCAACCATACTCATAATCTCTAAAAGTATATCTTATATTTCAAATATATATAATTAGCTTATAAACCCGCATAATTATGCGGATAATCTAAAAATCTATTATGATAAAACTATTTAGATGATAAAAATTTATAGGACCATGTATAAATTATTAGAGTTTCAAAAGAAAAAAAATTATTTTTTTTTATAGAATAGGACACATAAATAACAAAAATAAAAATGAAAATAAAATCAAAGAATAAAAGTTTAATATCAGAAGTAAATTAAACAATAAAAAAAAACTTTAAAAAGAATTTGAAAATGACAAGTAAGTTACTTTTATAAAACGATGATGTCATAATAATTATCTTTTATTTAATCTATTGGGCTGATTGATAACATTAAGATGAAAAGAAATGGTGATACTATTTTTAAAAATTGACATATAGTTGTATTAATAAAAATAAATAAATTAGATAATCATATTTTAATTTAAATTGGACTTACGTTAAAAAAAGATACAAATCATAAATCAATTTGAAAATAATTTAAACTTTAAATCGGATGATGTCATAAATAAAAAATAAAAAAAATAATTGATATAAATAAATATAATAGTGACAAGTAAGCATTATTTAGAAAATAATGATGTCATAAGAATATTGTTTTATTTATATAAGAGATATATAATATCCAAAATCTTATAAACCATATAAAATAAAGTAACTAATGATTTGTCAACTATAATATCTTTTATCTTTTATATTTGTAATCTACATTGCATGAAACAAAAATTTTCAAATATCTAAAAACTTACAGCCATAGTTGTCGACTCATAAATTTTGACTCGACTCGAAAACATGATTTTTGACTCATGACTTGAAACGTAACTCGACTGTTAAGAGTTAGGACACAAACAAAATATAAGGTCATTGTTTTAAAACATATCAAAATATTGCATATTCAATAATTTTGAGTTATAAACTTATAATATATCTTTAAACTTACAATAAAAATAATGTATTAAAACTATACACAAAAATAATGTACCCCTAAATATGATATATATTATATATAATCATAGTATCAAACTACAATGATTATAAGTTTGTGACTCGTGACTCGATCCAAGTTCGCATAACGACTCGTAAGAGGTTGCGCAAAAACGAGTCACCTAACAAGTCAGCTCGTTTTTTGTGTAAATCGACTCGACTCATAAGAGTCGACTCGTGACTCGTAAAAGTTAACAACTACGCTTACAACTAAGAAAAATCATATGGGAAATGATTAATCAACCTAACTTAAATGCCTAAAAACCAACCTAAAATTTTAAGAATTTGACACGTGAATTCCATTAATTCTTATTCCTAATCTTATTTTTTGATTCTTACATATGTTATTATCTTACAATTAGGTTGATTTTTAGGCATAACAGTTAGATTGATATATCATTATCCAAATTATATTTGTCATTTAAATTAAAGTGTCACATATAAATCATATCATCTTTAGTTATATATAAAAATACATTATCATATAATTATTATGAGTATATTCAAAATTATAAATGTATTCCAGTAGTTCAAATAATTGGTGCCTAATATGGAACACATATGTTTTTTTTCTACTTTTATAATCCATAAATTTTAAAGTCAAAGTACACATATATTTTTTTAAAAGATGTGGATCATTTGCTCGTAACAAAAGATCTAACTTATATTGTCGGCATACCGCTGAGTTCAATCACTACTGCTGTTAAAAAAAATAATAATAAGAGAAGAATCCCCCAACTTTACCGTCCGAAAATATACATATTAACTTTCTGGTTTTGACAATTTTTTAAATATTAGTTATTTTTTAATTTTTAACTTTTACACTGATATTAATTTAACAAAGTCGTTAGTCATGGTAAAGCATAAAATCCCCGTATGATTTTCTCAATATAAATAAGGTATATGGAGTATATTTTTTAGATTATTTAAAAAAACACCTTTTTAAACCATTTTAAAATGTCTACGTGAAATAAACCAAATAAATAATTTTTTTACGACCGAAAATTTTATCATTATATAATGGTTAAAGTATTATTTTATTTAAAATATTCGGTTTTATAGAAATTTATTTTTTAAGTAGAAAATTCGTATTATTAATAACGAAAGCAAGTACTTGCGCGTTGCGGCGGTGAGATGATGAGGTGATAGGTTATAATGTGTGATAGCCAAATGCCTTAACCGTACGGGCCCCGTCCTCGGATTTAAAAATTCGTCGAAAGTATATCGAATGACATTAATTTTTAAGAACACCCATATAATTTTTATAAATTATCGATGTACGGTTTTTGAGATAAAAGATTTTGAATGAATTGGAGGAAAAAATGATTTATGGAGAAGAGTAGAAAAAAAAATGATTGGTTGAAATTTGAGGAGAGAAAAAAAGTGTTAGGTAAATATGAAATTGATATATGGACATTTTAAAAAAGTAAATGTTTGAAACTTAAAATTTAAACAGGAGATATGTGTATAGATTAAAAGAAAAATGGGAAAAATAAATTTTTATAATAAAAAAAGTGAAAGAGAGATAGTAAGGTTGGTTGTCCCGTGCCTGTCGTGTTATATCTTCTTCTTCTACTGCTGGCTGCTTCTTCTCCTCCTCCTTTTGCCGTCCTGTTTTCAAATTATTTAATTAATAACCAATTCCCTTACTATCTCTTTCTTCAACAATAATCCAAAATTCCTAAATTCCACATACATACATCCATACATATATATATTCTTATCATTAGCAAACCCTAAAATTTCACATCCTAATTCAATCCTTTGACTTTTTTTTCCCTTCTTATCCCACTTCATTTTTCTTGTATCAATTCGTACATATAATTCTTTTGTAAAATTTTAATTATAGATATAAATATATAGATATAGATATATAGAGATATAACAAATATTGATTGATTGATGGAAAGTGGCACAACAAATTCAGCATCATCACCAGCAGTAAGTCCTTCAACGACGTCGTTTCCGGTATTACGTTTTTTACAAGCTCCTGTTACTACTATATTCGAATATTCCGGCGTTTTTAGACCTTCTAATAATAATAATAACAGTAGTCACGAAACCGATACCCTAATTTCGCGTAATCATAGTTATAATCATAGCTTAAATGATTTAATTACTACATCTGTTGTTAGTAATAGTAATAGTAATGATAGTGATAGTAGTAATAATGAAGGCGAGGTTTCGATTCGGATAATGGGAGAAGGAGAGGGGGAAAGTGGAGAATCCGGTAATGTAGACGGAAACGTTGAGAATAACGAGGATGTGGGGGGTAATAATGATAGTAATGGAGGGGATTCTTCGACGAATCAACAGAGGTATGATTTGCAGCAAGTTTCTAGGTGGATTGAGCAAATTCTTCCGTTTTCGTTGTTGTTGATTATCGTGTTCATTCGTCAACACTTGCAAGGTACTTACCGCCTTTCTGCTTTGGATTGTTTCTTAAGTTTTGATATTTTGTGTTTCTAGTATGGTATGACGGTATTTTATGTTAAAAATTTGAGGGGATATGGGAAATCTTGTATTAATATTGGCTCAGAAGATGGGTGATTTGGATATATATATATGTGTGTATATATATATATATATACGAGCAGGCCAAAATTTGGTTTATTCGGAACAAACATTTAGGGCGCGTTTGGTTCACAGAATGTTTTTGGAAAGAATGGAATCTTTCGAAGAAATTGGAATCTGAAGGAATGGAATTTGACGGAATGTTTTTGATTTTTTGAGAATTCAAGTTTCCTTCCTCCATCCCCATGGAATGGAGATTCCATCAAATGATGGAATGTTTACATTCCTACGGAATGAGATTCCTCCTTCTTTGAACAACCAAACGCACTAAGGAATGGAATTCAATTCTAATTCCATCAGCTTTCATCAAATTCTGTGAAACAAACGCGACCTTAGTTTGTATGGGAGGGAAAATAAAATTTGCAACTCTTGGTTTGAGCTTAATTGAGTTGCAGAGGACTTCACTGTTAGTAAGTGTTGATCACAAGAGGTGTCTTGTTGACATGCATAGATACACAGACAGGAAAGTGGGTAACATGAACTGTATTCATGCATCTTGATTAAAATTTACAAAGGGATTGCAGTATCGCATAGCATCACTTTTGTAGTTCGTAATCCTGCTGATTATGTTTTTGAGCAAGGTGATTGGGTCAAAATCCGTGGAAATATGAACACTTTTTGGTGATTAACTTTTTGAACTGTTGTATGTGGTTCATCTTCAAAACTGACCGTTTGTTTGCTGGAGGCAAAATCCCCTGCATTATGAAATTCCGAAGATTTTGAATGAATTGTGTAAATGTAGTTACAAAGGACATCATACCTATGCACTTTAAATTAATCGTACCTTTTGGGGTGTAGCTTTTTATTTCAGCTTTTCAATACCATGGGGTGTTAGCGACATAAAACCAATTTTGTTGGTTCAAAAAGGTCATCACTTCATTTAAGTGCTGTAAAGTTTGAATGGGCGGGCGATAATGTTTATAGTGACTGATAATGTTATAGAAAAAACCATGTTAGAATCCATTATATGCTATATACTTTGTGTTTGGAATAAAGGTCGGCATTCTTGGTTTGGTTTAAGATTTATGATCTTTTGGCACCATATGTTTCTTATGTCATTCTTTAAACTCTATATGTAAATTATGTTAATCATTTGTTCTGAATTGATTGTAGGTTTCTTTGTTACAATTTATGTAACTGCTTTCATGTACAAGTCAAATGATATTCTTCGAAAACAGACAGCTTTAAAGGTTTGCATTCTAATAATTTATTAATATGCAAAACACCTTTTGCCGTCCTCTGGGAAGCTAAATGACTGTTCAATTTTGCAGGGGGAGAGAAAATTATCTGTTCTTGTTGGATATAGTATAATTTTTATTCTTCATGTGGTTGGAGTGTACTGGTGGTATCAGAATGATGATCTTAGCTACCCATTGTTCATGGTTCCACCAAAAACAATACCACCATTCTGGCATGCTATATTCATAATAATCGTAAATGGTATGGAATGAATTTGACTAATTCTTTAATTGGGAATTTATGGTTTGGAACAAGTTGAGTACATGGTGAGCATCTAATCGTTTTTATGAACAATTTATTCCCCTTAGATACAATGGTCCGGCAGGCGGCAATGACTTTAAAGTTGTTACTTCTTATGTACTATAAAAATGGCAGGGGCCATAATTTCCGTAGACAGGTACGTGATGTAATTTAATCTATATACCCCTCATGAATACGTAAGTTCTGTACCATGTCTTAACATGATTTTAGAATTTCTTAAGCTGGATACTTTTGGTATTATAGGGTCAAATGCTGACTTTGGTCGAATACGCTCTGTTGTTATACCGTGCATTCTTGCCTGCTCCTGTTTGGTACCGATTCTTTTTGAACAAAGAGTACGGAAGCCTGTTTTCTTCTTTGATAACAGGGCTATATCTAACTTTTAAGCTTACATCAGTAGTGGAGAAGGTATGCATGAGCAATAATTTCTGACATTTTCTGTGTTTTACTCTGAATTTTTGCCTTTTGATGGTACAAGTATTTTATGCATCTCTCTCCTACAGGTTGGATCCTTCTATTCTGCATTGAAGGCTTTATCACGAAAAGAAATGCATTACGGATCATATGCAACACCAGAACAGGTGTGATAACAAAAATATATATAGACACACATACAGACACACACCTACGACCTACCTTGTGCTGTATGCTTCATAGTTAAGAATGTACTACAAAAAGGAGTAAATGACGAATGATACCCTTGTCCCAAAATGTTTGACAAACTTTAGATGGAGATTATAATATAATTTAACAAAGTGTTTGACTAATAACTAGTTACACAAAGTACACTTCAATAATGTCAGGATACAAGAATCTTCTTGATCATAATTAGTGTTTTGAAAATTTGTAATGATTGCTAATGGTAACAGCTGTATTTTGGGATTGGGCACTAACCAAATAATGTACTCCTGTGTTTATATTGGGTCCAAGAGTGTACATTAGTTGTTTTTTCTGTATAATGGTTGAGGATTTTCTATTATGTAAATTGGAAAACTTTGTAGCCCTTGGATTGGCCAAATAGTGAGTGCTTTTTCTCAAAAAATAAAATTAAAAATAGATAACTAATTTATTGACCCCCACCGAGCAGTCTGCTTTATTCCAAAGTTAAATTAAAGCAATATAGATAGTCAACTAGTAACCAAACGCTTAAGAATTTTCTTGTTGAAATGTGAAACTCTGTTATTCTTGTGAGAAAGAAAAGAGATTAACTTTTACATTTATAAATTGTGTGTCTTCTTATATTTTGTTTCTTACTGGCAGGTAAGTGAAGCAGGTGACATGTGTGCTATATGCCAGGAAAAGATGCAGGCTCCAATATTGCTTTGCTGTAATCACATTTTTTGTGAAGACTGTGTTTCAGAATGGTTAGACTCTCCTTAAACTACATATATACATAAGCATATGTGGATATTATATATTTCATATTAGCTTATGATTGGCCTCTGGAATTTTGGATGACTGAGTTCTATGGCCTTGTGTGAATGCCAAATCACATATATTTTTGTGACTATGGAATTATCTAAATAAATTGGTGAATATTTACTTTTTGGAAAAAAGTGAAAAAAAGGGTTGCTGTTATTCATTGAAAAGATCAGCAGAATCTTCAAGAGGTGGTTAAGTGTTTTTTTCCGTCACAAGTTTATGTCTATGCGTTCGTCAAAGTTTCGCTCTCTTCTTTCTTATGAGGGAGATTCACAATATATAGTTTCATTTCTTGAACTGTTTAACATTTTTTCCTTATCAAAGGCAAAGACTTGCACTCCTAGCCACCTATTATTTACGGGTAAGGATATACCTGGCTCTTATGGTCCACAATCCTTTGTAAGAGTCTAAATACCCAATCTATGATCGTATAAAGTTCAAACTAATAAATCAAGAAAATCCTTTCATGGTATTCACCCCAGTATATTAATGCCCATATGGTCATATCACACCGAGGTCTCAACTATAGATTATCTCTTCATGGCTTATAAATTCGACTTTAACAAATGTAAGACATATTACGTATTTTAACTTCTATTTTGAGAAATGGGGAAAGGGGGAATGCTTTATATGGATATTATATAGAAAAGTAACCAAAATATGTTAAAAATAAACATCAATTTTAGTGATTAGTATCCCTTCTTAACTTATACCCACATCCCATCGCATTTCATATCATACCAACATATACATTCATGTACACCATTACTTTTATCCATATACCACAATGTATGCTTTAAGATGATGTACTGTGGCGGTGTAAAACATGAAGTGGTGGTGACTGGTGTATAAATAAAATTGGTGATATACATGTCGAGTGAGGTGTGACACTTGAACCCATAACCCTTTCCCTTTTTGGTTAATGGGCCACACCCTATACGGCTAGGCCAATGTTCTTTAATGTCAACGGTCGAACTTGTATATGCTGTAAAATCCCCGGTGTGCTAGTATTCTCCTTAATACAAGATTACAAGCATCTCTTCACTAAATTTTGTATATTCTTAAATATGCATAATAACTTTAATGTTACTGCGATTGTGTTTGATCAAATGTTTAATTTTCAGGTTTGAAAGGGAGAGAACGTGCCCCTTATGTAGAGCTCTGGTTAGACCAGCTGATATACGATCGTTCGGTGATGGTTCAACGAGTCTTTTCTTCCGGTTGTTCTAAAGATCCTTCCTCAACAAACAGGTCTCTCCATGGAGTCTTCTTGGTTCATTCTCGTTCTCGCCTCACTCTTAAAGGAATTACATCAATTCTTTCGGGCATTTTTTTTCTTTTGCTTCCCAAGTTGTACAGCCGCGCTTATAATGTTTCACACTCAAAAAACATATTCTGATCTTATAATCAATAATACCTTATAAAAAAAATGGCATATTCTATATTAGGTAATTTTGCCTTTGAATTACCAGATTTGCCCTTGGACTTTTTTGTTTTTTTTCTTTATGTAACTACCCAAAATCTCTAACAGACCGTCTTTCCCACTACTGCCGTTGCATTGCGCGGGTACCATGCTCGTACACATGAGAATTCTTTAATACCTACTACGTGCATTCTGTTAACATCTCTTTTTTGCATCACATGGCTCTATAGTTTCGTTATTTTATGTAGTGGATTTGGCAGCAACCAATGAATATTAAAGATCCGAGTTATTTCACTTCTATTGTTTATGTTTGTATCTTTAGTGGTTATGATACGTATAGATTGGGGTTTGGTGTCTGGTCACTTATTCTTGTAGAGTTTTAGTTGCTAAGTGGTCAAAAATAGGTCTTGGATACTTCTTTTAAGACCTGTTCAACCCTTGGTTTGCTGGTGGTCCAGAGATCAGTTGCAGCAACTTCATTTGTGATTTACTGAAAGAGTTGTAATTTGACCACGTTAGGTCAAATTACCAATCTCAAACTTGTGGAAGTAAAGTCAACTCTTTACCTGGAACAAGTTAAATTACCAATCTCAGACTTGTGGAAGTAAAGTCAACTCTTTTACCTGGAACTGGAAGTCTGGAACAATTCAAATTGTTATTTTCAAAAAGTAGAAGAAATGTAGAGAGAAAAAAAGATCTGTTTAAGTATTCTTTGTGTTTATACTTTTCAATTTTATAAATTCGACTTATTTGTGTTTATTTAGTTGTTACATTTTAGAATTTTTGTAGCCATTATAACAATTATTGTGCATGGTGTTCATTTAGTTGTTACATTCTAGTATTATTTTCAGATTTGTTGCATATGGTGGTCTATAATTTTATGGACATATGATAGTTTTAGGATATGTTTGACAAAATAAGTTGGAGTTTTAGGATAATATGTCTATGACAAAATAATAGTAATATTCTATAAGGTAGAAATTTATAGAAATAAAAATAAGTTAACGGGTCCTTTTATGTCTTTAGACCCATTTCCATTTTTTTTAATGGGCTAACTTCATTTTATTTTGGACTCATCTTATATTTTTAATTTTGGGCTTGACAAATTATGTTTTGATCTTTTAAATTGATCCTAATTTGTTTACAAAGATCACTTATTTTAATTGCATATTATCATTTTTTAAGTTTGTAACATTTTTAAGATGATCTCATCTTATTACAAGTGAATTATTACATAGTATATATACAAATAACAGTAGGGTGTATGTTTTGAATATATATACCTAACCATCTCTGAAAAATTTGTTTGCAATATTTATTAGTTTCAATGTTTTTTCGGTTGATGTATTATTATTATGGATTATTTTTGTTTCACTTTCTATTTTCAATGATTTGAGAAGTTAGCTTTAATTATGTTTGTATTATTATGTTTGTATTTTTATTTTAAAGATTCTACTTTTATACTTATTATCCTTTAGAATTTATATAATATATTAATCTGTAATAAATTTTTACTCTCGATTTTTTCTATCTTATTATCCTTTAGAATTTATATAATATATTAATCTGTAATAAATTTTTACTCTCGATTTTTTCTATTTATAATTACTTATTCATTAAAAAATCAATATCAACTCGGGTTTTGAGCTAAATAATGTTTCTAAAAGCATGTAATAATTTTTATATAGTACGGAACACAATAAATATAATGTCTCCCGGGATAACGCCCGGGTAACATATCTCGTTTGGTATAAAAACAAAATAATTGAAATGAAATGTAATATGACTATTTTTGTCTTTCAAAAGTACTCGTATTGTTTTTTACGATTCTTGCGAAATTAAAAACTATAAATATCACAGCAATAAATAATTAAATTTTAGTAGTAAGAAGATATGAAGTCCTTTACTTGCTAGCGCAGTAGTTGGATATCCCGGATGTTGTAACAAGGGTCACATATTCGAATCTCATCTCGAGCATTGTTGCTAGCCAATATTCTTGGCGTGCGAGTTGAATTTACCGGGTGAGGCGGGGAAGGGATCGGGTAGACCCTCGGTATTCAGTCCGGATACCCGTGTTCCGGCTTTAAAAAAAAAAAAAAAAAAGCTATGAATGTGAGTTTGAAAACGCCGTCGTTTGGTTGAAAAACCCGTGGAGTACCTAAACACCTTATACCTAAAATCTTTTGGATATGACAAAACATACCGACCAATGGTTAGTTAGTTCCCGCCGAATTATAGTGCTCAGTCTCTCTGCTGATGCAAATCAGAGTTTATATATTTCATTCGTTTATATTTATATAAATAGAAATAAATCTATAGATACACTTGACGATGATTACTTTTACATATAATAATTATAATAATAATCAGTTTGTTATCCCTGGCCCTCCGGTGGCTGGTAAATTCCCGGCAGTTAAACTGAAACCATCAGTGTTGCAGTTTTTATTGGATAGACACAGCCGTTTTTCTATTAAAACGGCCGCGTCTTCTTCGTTCGTTGGCCCAGGCAGTGTGGGAAGTTCTGGTAATTAATAAATTATTCTCCGCTTTCATATAATGGAGTGTTGTTGCTAAAGTTTTGATAATTATTTAGGGAGGCAGTTTATAGTAATGTGAAAGTAAGACTGTGACAAAATAAGACCCTAACAAAATGTTATATGATAAGATTATAGTCATATCTGATAACATGTTTTTAGATAGTCCGAATTCGAGTAGCATAATTTTTTTGAGAAAATGAATCTTCTCCCAATTGGTGTCATATATTGTTAGAATTTACTTTGACTTAGCTTTTTTAGGTTAACATATCCACCATGAGAATGATTTCTGCTATGCTTGTTAAGACCAAAACCTCGGTACTGATCTAAAGATTTTACTGATTATATTGTTCAAAAAACGTGCCAATAATGAATAGGATCCCTGCGACCATATGATCCTATTCATTAGTATGATTTAGAAACCATATAGCTGTCGACAAAAGATATGGAGTAAGATCTTGATCTTGACAGCAAAAACATCGAAATAATTCTTAAGTGGATTGCTTTTTTGCATAATTGCATTTTACATTAGGCCATCAGGAATGATGATGAGAGTTTGGTTTGAATTTTTGATTACTTTAAACCATCCATAAGTTGGATGATTGATAGGATACATTAGTAGTCTTTTTCAGAACCATTATCCACAGTCAAGAAGAAGAAAGGGAAGAGAATAGCTGGGATAGACCAGGATGAATTAGTGGATCCCAAACTGTTAGCCGACCCAGACAGTTGCTTTTGTGAGTTTCAAGGGTTGCAACTCCACCACAAGATATGTGATTCAGAATCTGAAACTCACGACTTGTCGCATGATGAAACCGCTACAGATTCATCTAAACGACTGGAAAAGCTCAAATTCCCAATGATCTTATTACATGGCTTTGGAGCCTCTTTATTTTCTTGGAATCCAGTTATGAAGCGTTTGGCAAAGGTTGCTGGCTCAAGAGTTTTGTCATTTGATAGACCAGCCTTCGGGCTGACATCAAGGGTAGACAACCCTTCACAATATGCCCCAACAGGCGATATCAAGGATACAAAGCCACTTAATCCTTATTCTATGGCATTTTCTGTACTGGCAACCTTGTACTTCATTGACTTCTTGGGTGCTGATAAAGCAATACTGGTCGGGTATGCACAGTTTTCTTAGTTTCGTGTGCGCTTCCATCTTGGCCCACTATTACATTTCTTTAGATGAATTAATTTTTAATATTTTAGTTGGCTAATTATTTGAGATGTAGAGGTAGCAAAGCGGGTGGGTCAGGCGAGTTGGGTAACAAAATAGTCCAGGTTGGTTTACCCGAAATACTTTTTATACACAATAAAAGTCTATTTATGAATAACTCATGTGTCATATACTCGTACATTATCATGCAGTTTTATATTTCTAATAATAATCTTATTTTTTGTATAAATTGCCTAGATTGTTTATGGGTGAGATCTGACCCGTAACCTTTTAAACTCCTTTTTATTACACACTTGGCCCGTTACAGATAAAATATATCCCATGCTGAATCATTATATGTACGTGGGTAAGAAGTGCCACCTCTACTGAGATGGTTTGACAGATTTATGATAGTATGGACCAACTCTTTTGAAAAACAATGGTAATTAAATGCAGGCATTCCGCTGGTTGTCTTGTAGCAGCTCAAACTTATTTCCAAGCACCTGAACGTGTTGCTGCTATGATTCTTGTTGCCCCTGCAATTATAGCTCCATCGACATCCCACAAGAAAGTCAAAGCAAATGACAAACAAGACAGTTCAAATTCAGATAATCCAAAAAATCCTTTCTTTAATCTGTTGAGTATTGTATCGAAGTTTTCCAGATTCATAGCTCAAACGGTAATACGTTTGTTTAAAGGAATGGCTAGTATGGTTGATTCTCTGTACAAGAAAGCTTTATCTGCTTTCCTTCGCTCCCCTATTGCAGTAATGCTGGTAATGGAAATTCATATATAATCTACAGTGGTAGCAATTTTGACACATAACACATCGATTCCCATTATGTTTTATCTCTGACGGGTAAAACAAAGTAGTCAAAAGTAGCCAAATTGTATTTTAAATGCATAGAAACTTCCTATATGACTAAATTAAAAGGATTAGTGAAGTGATATATATTTGGTATTTCATGTTTTGCACAACAATTATTTAGGAAGACATAACATTTGTAAAGAAAGTCTTTTTGGTCGGCACGAACCAATTTGGCGCATTTTGACTTATTGCCCAGCCTGCCCATCTGGCCACCTCTAGTAATCTTTGATGAGATTTTAGTTTACATTGCTGTTCAATATTCGATTCTGAGGTTTGTTTAGTAGAACTCTAACTGCAATATGTGTTCTTGCCAGGTAAGGATGGTTATAGATAAATTTGGAGTAGCTGGCATAAAAAATGCCTGGTATGATGCAAGCCAAGTTACCGACAGCGTTCTTGAATCTTATACCAGAGTAAGCATGTAACCCCCCCCCCCCCCCCCCCCCCCCCCCAAAAAAAAAAAAAAAAAAGAAAAAGAAAAACATTTGTGAAATTCCAACCTAGCACGTCCGAACTTTTGTCTTTTGTGTATTTTTTTTAGTGTATTTGACACACTGGACTTCCCATGAATGAATAACTTTGAACAAATTTAAGCTACCATTGTACATGAACCTCTTTCACCAAGTTTGTTAATCTTTTAACCTCTTTCTGTTTGCATTTTCATGACAAAGATTGTTTAATTGCTGCAAAAAGCTAAACATAGTGGTTCAAAAAGTCTATCACTCAATTTTCTCAACACTTGTCCAAATGTTTCTGTTACTAAAAATCTTTGTATGTTAAATGTAGTTTCCTTAAATTTGGGATTTCGAGAAGTAACTTGGTTGACACGTAAAAGCAAAACATGGACTTTTTGAAATGAATGTATGATGATAACCTGTCATATGTTTAAAATACGGGTATCAGTTTTAATTTTCTGGTGATTTTTTTACAGCCATTACGAACGAAGGGTTGGGATAGAGCTTTGGTTGAATTTACAGCAGAGATGCTTGCTGGTTCAGTTCCTGAATTAAATCCGCCATTGCCAGAAAAATTGAAAGAAATCTCATGTCCAGGTTGATACCCTGTCGTTTTGCTGGTCCATTTCATTAAAGAATAGATGGGAAACTTAAAACTTTTCTTAAATGGATTCTAGCTGTTACCGTTTAACAACATTCCAAACATCACCATACAAATCAAGAAGTTGAGGTTGATTACTATTTAGTCATATACATTTCATTTTATGGGTCACTTCTACATGATAGGACATAAATAATGAGTATAAGATGCACAAAATGTATAATGAAGAACACAGGAAAATAGTATAAACAAGTTATGGTGGTAAAAATGGGTTGAACGGGTAATGAGTTAAAAGAGGTAATATCTTGGTATGAGCTGATACAAGTTGGGTTTAGTTAACTTTTCTAAATGCATTTTCAACTTACTTATGAATAATTAGTATGTCAGGTATGATGGCAAAGGTTTTAAATTCAAATAGAAGTATCTATGCATAAAACTTACACCTTGAATGACTTCAACGGTTTGAGCCAGTTTTCGTAAGCTAGATTTTAGTTCTACCTATTTGACCTGTTTAAGATGAAAAACCTGATTTGAACTTCTCTTATATTAAAAAGTCTATTAACTAGCATGCCCAATTGATACAGTTCTGATCGTCACGGGTGATAGTGACCGCCTTGTACCATCTTGGAACTCAGTGAAGCTTTCTCAAGCCATCCCTGGATCTCACCTTGAAGTAATAAAGAAATGTGGTCACATACCTCATGAAGAGAAGCCAGAGGAGTTTGTGAGGATTGTTGATAACTTTTTGACAAGTGTCTTCGGTAGAACAGAATCACAACCGCTGCCAGCAGCAGTATAAAAGATTTATCAACCATCTTAAGCAGCGCCTGGTGTAGGGAAGAGTACAAAATATTCACAACACTTGATATTAAGCGACAAGCTATGCTGAACAAAGATAATACTCGTATAATCATATTGGCTTTGGACAGGCGTGTCGGTGTTTCCTTCGTTGTTCATATTGGCCTGTTAGAAAATAGGATCAATACTCGATAGATGTACCAAATCTGGCCTTTTTTGTTGTGTATAAAATCTGTATCACTAGACTAAATCATATATTGTGGAACGTACTTTTCACATGCACTAGTGAAATCCTATAAAATGCATGCCAGATTTGTTATTTTCTTTCTAAAAATTGCTAATGTTTCTTTTTTTTTTTTTGTCAAATGTTAGTGTGGATTGGGTCACTCTATATTGACGTTTTTATAAAACTAAGAACTAAGTGAGAAGTGATAAAATGGACAATGAGGTCTAAGCCCAAACGGGTTTAAATTGTTGCATTTACCTTTGGGTCTTTTCTTTTGGTTCTTATATAATTTGGTTTCGGTGATAAGAACCCCTAAAACAAAAATGCAATCTACGTACTATCAAATGTATTTACTGATTTACAGTATATTTTAAGGTTCGTCTCAACGGTCTCGTCAATTCATTGTCACTTAAGCGAGGCTGTTGTCAAAGTCATGTCGGTTGTGTGTGTCAGGTTAACCGAAGAGTGAGAGACAAGTATGCTGATTGATTGTGAGAGACGGCCATTGTGTTTAGATAATAAACAAATAAAAGTGATGAGGAAGTAATGATGTATTGTTAGGGATGTGCCAGTTAATGTGTTAGTTTAGAAGTGCACCAAAACTGACCAGCAAGTGACAAGATCACTATTGGGAGCAGCCTAATACGCTATTGTCTATTAAATTGGCTCAAACTTCTTGTCTAATACTTAAATATTACCCATGTTTTTAGAACTAATTAAGGCAAGAGAAAGAAATTATAAACCTTTGGTTTGTCGGTTCTGTTAAGAGAACTAATACATTTAATATTACTGTAATAAAAACCACATAAACTGAATTTATAATACATATAAAATTATTAAAAAAAAGTTGGGTAAACAATAAAACCATCCTTATAAATAGAGTAAATTACACTTTTCGTCCCTAAAGTTGGCACGTTTTTCACTTTTGATCTCTAAACTTTGAAAATTACAATTTTGACCCTAAAGTTGGCCAATTTTTTCAATAATCGTTCTTTGGCCTTACGGCGTTAAAAAATAGCCGTTAACGTACGCACGTGAGGGCACTAATGTCATTTCACCTTACAACGAGGACGAAAAGTGAAAAAATAGTTACTTGAGGGACGAAAAGTGAAAAAATTGCTACTTAAGGGACGAAAAATGAAAATCATACAAATAAACTTATTCTTTCATTCTTTCTTTTCCGATCATCTTCTCTGATTATTTTTACTGATGAAATTTTCCGACTTTGAATCCAAATCTATACCACAAACAAAATTATGTACTCAAATTCATGACATTCAAAACACAACCAATCAAACAAATTATAGTTCAAACATGTCAGTCACCTTTTTTTTTTCTTTTCTAAATTTTGATTTTTATTGAAAGGAAGACGGTGGATGGTGGTGATTCTAGGTGGCGGCGGTTGGTTGGTGGTGAATGTAGACGGCGGTGGTTGGAGGTGACTGTAGATGGCGGTGTTTGGTGGTAATTATAAGCGGTGGTGGCTGGTGGTGATTGTAGGCGGTGGTGGCTGGTGTTGATTGTAGTGGCGGTGGCTGGTGGTAATTATAGGCGGCGGTGGTGGGTGGCAGTTGCTCGTGGTGGTTATAGATGGCGGTGGCTGGTGCTGATTACAAACGGCTGTGGCTGGTAGCGAGGCTGTTGGTGGTGGTTATTAGGTGGTGGTGATTGGGGAGACTTGGGGGTAAAGGGAAAATAAATGTATAGTCAGAAAATTTCATCGGAAAAGATGATCGGAAAAAAAAGAATGGAAGAATAAATTTATATGTATGATTTTCATTTTTCGTCCCTTAAGTAGCTATTTTTTCACTTTTTGTCCTTCAAGTAGCTATTTTTTTTACTTTTCGTCCTTCAAGTAGCTATTTTTTCACTTTTCGTCTCTCGGTGTAAGGTGAAATGACATTAGTGTCCTCACGTGTCTAGCACGTGCGTATGTTAACGGCCATTTTTTAACGCCGTAAGGCCAAAGAACTATTATTGAAAAAATTGGCCAACTTTAGGGTCAAAATTGTAATTTTTAAAGTTTAGGAATCAAAAATAAAAAACGTGCTAACTTTAAAGACAAAAAGTGTAATTTACTCTTATAAATATGACTACCCTAGATTTCTAGTTCAACATAATTCCTCAATTATTTTTGCATTACTAATTTCCAACTCTTTATACATGACAAGTTGACAACTAAATTCATTCATTCATTCTTATAATACTATTTTCAAAATAACCTAGTGGTTAACATATTATGATATTTATAAATTCTTTTAAGTATTTGGAGTCGACAAAGAAGTTTCAAAAACTAACGTATATGTAAATAAAAAGTCTTAAAAAAGAATAACAATCCAAAATTTCGAAATAAAAGCAGTCACTCGGACATAAAATACTTTATAAAATCCAACATAATCTTTTGTCTTCTTCCTATATTTATTTTACATTTTGTCCCATTCGTTTCATTTTATTTCATTTCCCTCTCTCTCTACCCCCATTTCCCAGAGAGAGAAAACACACACAAAATTATTAATAGATATAGATATAGATACATACATAAATGAAGCACTTACCCATATATATTCATATATAGAATAGAATATAGATTTAGGTCAAGAAAAAACCCTTTTTAGTGTCAAACAATTTCAAATTTATTGTAACAGCAAAAAATCCTAAAAAAACTAAAAAAGCTTGCAACTTTATGGTTTCAAGATTATTATTTATTATAATTATAATTTTTTTCAAATAATGGTGAAATGGGTGTTTTGTAACTGAGCTCAAATTTTTTTAAAAACAATGAATACCTCTTTTAAGTATTATTTAATTTGAGGTTTTAAAAATTAAAGAAAAAAGATGGACGGAAGGAGGATAACGGCGAGTCCACGGCCGTGTAGTGGGCGGAGAGTGGTGGCGAAGAAGAGGACACGTGGCAGTGGAGTAGATGGGTTTGTGAATAGTGTAAAGAAGTTGCAAAGGAGAGAGATTTGTTCTAAAAGAGATAGATCTTTTAGTATGTGTGATGCTCAAGAAAGATTTCGAAATATTCGCTTACAGGTTGTTATATATATATATTGATTAGTTGTATGTATATATGTACCTAATATATATATATATATAGGTTTTTAGGGTGTTGGGTTTTTAGGTTAGTTTATTTTGAAGCACATTAGCTGATTTAGGTTTTGTTTATATTGGATAAGAGAAGCTTAGAAGCTTATTATACCTTGAAGTTGCATAACAAGCTTATAAGTTAGAAAACAAGCCACATGATATATACGCGAAACCGAAATGAGCTAATAAGCTCCAAAATAGCTAAGCCTAACACCTGGGTAAGCTTAATTATTATAGTTAGTCTATGAAAGCATAAGTTATTTGAGCATAAGTGAGTTGGTATTCTTTTTTTTTTTTTTCTTTTTTAAGATCATTGATGCTATATTCTGAGCTGATTGTGTTTTGTAATTGTGATAAGATGTAAAAGTAGCTTACAATACTTGGGTTAGCATGATACAATAAGCTGAAGTGCTGAACCATGTCTTTGGAACTTTGGGAATTGGGATTAGCTTTAGCTGTTTTATATAAGTTTACCCAGAAACATTAAGCGGGGGTTTAGTTTGATAGGCTAATGTGTTGGTGTCAGATGGAAGGGATTGTATGTTTTTGTGTATGGTAGATAAAGAAGTTCTTTAGAATTGTTTTGAATTACAGTGGTTCAGTTCTTTCTAACTAGTAGCTTGAGGAATTTTTGTGTATGGTATATATTATCTGATCATACTGTTAACTTTATTTTTTGTTTTGAAGTTGTTATGTGTGTTAACTGCACTGAGCTAAGGATGCTAGTAAGAATGCTCGTGTTTTCTCTTCTATGATAGCTAAAAAACCTGAGTTGAAAGAGAAGAGTTTCAAGCCAGTAGGCTTTCTAGATTTCATTATTGTTTTTTATTTTTATTTGGGTAATATGGGTTGATTTTAGTTTTCTTTTCAGTCACTTGTCTTTGGCTATACCTCTGTATAACCAAGTAGCATTAGTTGGTGCATGGCTTGATGCAAATAGGGTGTGTTATATGCTGTATATGTGTGTGTGTCTTGTATTGATATATGCCAGCCATGGCACTCGGTTATGTGTGTGTGTGTCATGTATTGATATATTTCAGTCAGGTGTGTGTGTGTCATGTATTGATCTTTTTGAGTTGTTTTAATGTTCTCTTTATGACTGTTTGATGAACGGTTTTTCAGGAGGAGTATGATACTCACGACCCAAAAGGACACTGCTCTATGGTATTGCCATTCCTTAAAAAGAGGTCAAAAATTGTTGAGATTGTCGCTGCTCGTGATATAGTCTTTGCTCTTGCACAATCTGGAATCTGTGCTGCATTCAGTCGAGGTATTAAGAGAAAAAACAATGACATTTTGATTATTTGGTTATTATAAGAGGGGGTTATCACATGATTCTATGTATCTGATGCAGAGACTAACCAGAGGATATGCTTTCTGAATGTCAGTCCTGATGAAGTTATAAGAAGCTTGTTTTACAATAAGAACAATGATTCTCTCATTACGGTTTCAGTCTATGCATCAGATAGTTTTAGCTCCTTAAAATGCAGAACAACAGGAATTGAGTATGTGAAAACTCATTATTTGTATGGTTATGATATCCACTTAATCGTATAAGATTTATTACTAATATAGTAGTATGTTCTGCATCTTATGGCGTTAGATACATACGAAGAGGGAAACCTGATGCAGGTTTTGCTCTTTTTGAGTCTGAGTCTCTGAAGTGGCCTGGTTTTGTGGAGTTTGATGATGTGAACGGAAAAGTGCTTACATTCTCAGCACAAGATAGGTAAATATTTAGCTAATTTGATTAGCATCTCTGTGAACAAACTCACCAATTTTGGGCTTGACAAATCATTGTTCTTGTTTTTTTTTCCCCAGCATCTACAAGGTGTTCGATTTGAAAAATTACATGATGTTATACTCCATCTCAGATAAAAATGTCCAAGAAATTAAAATAAGGTAAATCTCTTGATGCGAAAAATTAATGAAATATGTTGACTTGACCATGACATTCTCTGTCTTTTCAATTTCGGAAACAGCCCTGGCATCATGTTGCTGATATTTAACAAAGCTAGTGGTCATGTCCCTCTCAAGATTCTCTCTATTGAAGATGGCACTGTTCTGAAAACTTTCAATCATCTCCTCCATCGAAATAAGAAGGTGGATTTTATTGAACAGTTTAATGAAAAGCTTCTTGTCAAGCAAGAGAATGAGAATCTTCAGATTCTTGATGTAAGGGTCTTTCTTTTGTTTTCTTCTCACTCGCTTAGTATTTCAGATTTAGGTGGCAAATTATGATCCCTGTACTTCTGAGTGGGTTGATATGGAATATGCTTGTATTTATACGGGCCATTGGTAAAATGAAAGAACAAAGCCTAATGGGAAAAGGTCACATGGGTTTGAAGTTACTGAAATAGTTTCTTTGTTATATTTTTTCTAACTTATAAAATCTCCTCAAATGCCTCAAGACTCAAGTTTATATATTCAAAAGCTGGATTACTATTGAAATATATTACTTTGTTTATCATATATGACACCTTTTTACTTCTAAAGAAATTTAATGTTTTACCTCAAAGAAATTAAAAGATTTGTAAGGGAGAACTGTTTCGAATTAGCCCAACTCTTTTGTATCCGTAGTAAAAATCACGTGTTCAATTTTGAGCTGCTACTTTTCAGATATTTGAAATTTGAAGATCATTCTATATGTAGGTACGCAATTCCGAGTTAACAGAAGTTAGCAGGACAGAATTTATGACACCATCGGCCTTCATCTTTCTATATGAGAACCAGTTGTTCTTGACATTCAGAAACAGAACAGTGGCTGTCTGGAACTTCCGCGGGGAGCTTGTGACTTCATTTGAAGATCATTTGTTGTGGCATCCAGACTGCAATACTAACAACATATATATAACAAGTGATCAGGATCTTATCATCTCGTACTGCAAAGCTGATTCAGAAGATTCTGTGACAGAAGGAAATGGTAAATTGCGTTTTTACGTTTTGAATGCTTTCTTTGTCAGTATGCTATATGTTCTAGTATTGTGGCAGACATAGATATCTTGAAGTCAACATGCAATCCATTATACAATATGCTAATTTTAGCTAAAAAGATGAATTCTAGAGCAAGAGCGTGAGGTGCTTTATTTTGAATGTGTGAAGCAGATTATCTAGTAATAGCAATGGTAAGACGGACTCGTTAGATTGACAGGGCTGTTTTTGGTACCGGTCTGCTTAGTTGGGTTGAGCTGTCCTGCATACTTTTCTGACCAGTTTTTCATCTATAAAATAATTAATGCGTTATCTGTGATTACGTTAGTTGTACGAGTCTTTGAATACAAATTATATAGGAGGTTGTGGACATGTGGCATTATAAGAGGAGTTTTGGTAACTGTCAACTAGTGGTCGCTTCTTCTTACTAATATTCTCATTTGATCTGTTTGAGAGAGAAAAACACAACTAAATGTGTTGAACTTGCCATCTCTAGCTCCCATAACATCCCCTTCTGATTTTTTTTTTCGTGACTGCATCACATTCACAAGTACTTTTTTTTAATGAGCCATATAGCACAAGAAATAATGAAATTGATGGAAAGTGTTTGGGTTTACTACTTGAAGGCCTTTTTCTGACCACATGCGTTTTAATCTTTGCAGTAGCAGGCTCCATCAATATTAGCAATATTCTGACAGGAAAATGTCTAGCTAAAGTGAAAGCAATGAATAGCCCATTATTGAATGATTGTATTTGCAGCGAGATCAACAAAGACAATGGACCTAGTAGCATAATATGCAAGTGCAACTCAAAACAGAGGATCCAAGGTAGAAGGATCACAAGCTCTGTTTCAGAAGCCCTGGAGGACATCACTGCACTTTTTTATGATGAAGAGCGTAATGAGATATATACTGGCAACAGGCTTGGTTTAGTCCATGTGTGGTCTAACTAAGGATGTGTTTTGTTTGGGCATGAATTTGCGGGTTTGGGTATACTTGGTTTAAGCATATGTTCTTTGTGGAAATGGGGTAGATACCCATAGCTTTGGGAATCCTCCAGACTCTCCATACTCATTCCCGTCCTACCCATGCTTACAGTGTGATTCTTGACAGATAATCAAAACACTGCCTAACTGTTGAGTTGTGTCCGTCGTTTCCCTTTTGGTTCACTCCCGCAATCCATCCGGATGGATGAATTATCCAAGGTCTGGTTGCAGGAGCGACAAGTAATGCACCGTTAAATGTTCTTGAATAGTCAGAGATCTGATCCCCTTGTAGTGTGTATCCGTACAAAGTATTGTCGTTTCTTTTGGCTCACTTTAGAGCTGCTAATTTCAATTGTATTGTCAAGGGTTTAGAGAACTCATACTTTTTGTAATATTTGAGTGGGAATTTAATTTTAACTTGTAGCTTTCTGCTATTCTTTAATCTTCACTTATTAACAAGAGTTGACTGTGAACTTATATACTAGTATTTTTCATTTATGGGATCAAGGCCAAACAAAGGGAGGTGATCTTGCTTTCAGAATTTTGTATTTTATATCCATGGGATGATTTGCATTCGGAAATTTTGTATCATTCTAAAAATTAGGTACAACACATTTAGTTATTGTAAAGGAAAACTGAATATAAGGCTATCTGACATTTAAGTTTAGGTGTGGAATTTGATACACACAAATTTTTAAATATTTATTGATTAATAAATAAATGTTTAAGCCTTTATGAATTTTATGAATTAAAAAAATAATATGTAAGTACCTAAGTTTAGGTAACTAACAGCCTTATATTCTCATCCATCTATTGTAATATTCATCAACACATACAGAATGTTGTACATGCATAGCTTAATTCGGTGTGCTCTTTGAATGGATAGCCGGGTTTGCAACACCTTTTTTTCTTTCTATTTTTGCAAGTTTGATTTAATAGTATCTTTTTAATCATAATATTTATTAATTAAAGGTATCTAGGAAAATAAAGGAAATTTTTTTTTTCTCCTTCTGATATATTTTTTATATTTGTATCTTCAAGTTAATTAAAAATAGACTTAATAAGTTGTACATAAATTTAATTTGTTTATTGTAAGAGTCATTAACTTATTCTTATGTGTATATATTGTCAATATCATGTGTATAAAATTATTTTTATATTCAGCAAGAAACTTCGATAAAAAATCTCAAATAATTTGAATCTTTATTATGTAGAAAATTCAATGTAAATATCTATATTTATCCTACTTTTTAAAACATTTATTCTTTCAAAAAATTTCAACTAAATAGTAAACTGTTGTTTTTTCATAAAATGTCACTCATTTTTATTCACTATTTTAAAAATCTACACTTTAAATAACTATAAGAGTTAACGACTTAAATCGTCCTTATGGTTTACCTAAATTGTCTAGGATCGTCCTTTATTTTTAAAACTGTCTACTATCATCCTTATTAGATGAAAAACTATCACGTATCATCCTTCATTGAAACGGACGTTTACTCCATGCCGTTAACCCCATCATGTGCTGCCCACGTGAGGGCATTTTAGTCCTTTTTCATCGCTAAAGGACTAAATTTGATAATTTTATTTTTTTTTCTTATTCTTTTCATTTCCTGTTTTGCATCAACGACTTAAATCCAATTAATCTATATTATAATAGATACAATTAAGTAAAAAAAAAAAGTATCTATTATCTAACATCAAAAAAAAAAACATACCCCAACTAAAAGATCATTTTCCATATCTTCAATAGCATAACAATCATTCATCATCTTCTTCCACATAGTACTTTCCATTTTAATTTCAACATATGCTAAATCTTACAAAAAATATTTATACTAAAAGATCACAAAAACTTTCTGTCTCTTGCAAATATGTACAGAAGAAATATATAACTTACATTGTTAGTTGTTGTCTTTTTTTCATATGAGTATTTGCTTAAAACTCATATGTTCCATATATATATATATATATACGAGAGCAAGTACCCGCGCGTTGCGGCGGTAAGATGGTGGGGTGATACCTAGGTCATAGAGTATGATAAGCTATAGGAGTTGATTTGTCATAGAGTATGATAGTCAAATGCCTTAACCATACGGACTCCGCCCTCGGATTTAAAAATTTGTCGAAAGTATATCGAATGACATCTCTAATGAAAGAGCATGAAATTTTAAGAACACCCATACAATTTTTATAATTTATCAATGTACGGTTTTTGAGATAAAAGATTTTGAATGAATTGGAGTAATAAATGATTTATGGGGGAGAGAGAAAAAAGATGATTGATTGAGATTTGAGGAGAGAGAAAGGGTATTATAGTTATTTTAGATAAATATAGAATAAATAGGAGGGACATTTTGGGGAAGTACTTAAAATCAATATTGAAAATTTCAAGTTCAATGTTGAAAATCTATGGAAAATCTGCTTTATAATATAGTATAGATATATAAATATATACGATGATATATATATATATATATATAAAGAAGAGAGGGGTGTGGTGGTAGCTAATCTATATATAATTTGTATTCTTTTAGTGAAAGGTGCGGTGGTGGTGATCGGTACGGCGGTAGTGATGGTGGGTACGACGGCGGCGGCGGCGGTAGCAGATCTATATATATATATATATATATTTGTAATCCGGCCACCACATCCCCGGCCTACCCATCTCCGACGACAATTTCTTGTAACAATGAGATCTAGGTGATGGTCTTTCTTTTCCCGTGGTTGAAAAAGATAAAATCAAAAACCGATGATGATAAGGGTAAACGGACGATCGTCGTGATGGAAAGTGGTGGTGGATGGTGGTCATCGAGTTGTTTAAAAAAGGGAAGAGAGATGTTTGGTGATGGTAGAACGGCGGTGGCAGCCTGATGGACATGATGGTGATGGCTGGTTGTCACGACGATGGTAGTAGATCTACCTTCAGTTCATTATGACTCTTTTATATGTGTGTTCCTATATATTTGATGGTAGCTGCTATATGTTTGATTAAGGTTCATCTCACTTTTTTACATATATATTACGGCAGCCATCATTTTTTTTATTAGACTCATGTGATGGCCATGGATGGGTACAAAAGCATTTGCTACTTTTTGTGTGGGAAATGACTAAATGCCCTCACGTGGGCAACACGTGATGAAGTTAACGGCTTGGAGTAAACGTCCGTTTACAGAAAGGATGAAACGTGATCATTTACAATCTATAAAGGATGATATTAGATAGATTTAAACTTAAAGGACGGAATTAGACTTTTTTAATAAACCACAAGGATGATTTATGTCGATGACTCTAACTATAATATCTACTTGAAATACTTATAATACTTTAATCAAATTAACTTACAACATCAATCATTTAACTCTTAAAATAATTTTACTATTTTAGTACATCTAAGACATATATTATTCGCTGTTGTTACCACCACCATCATCGGTCGCCGGTTCGCCGATCCCCTTCTAATATACTCCTTTAGGCCTATAACTCGCTTCAAGATTCACCAAGTACCATTTAGTGAGTGTTACAAACTTAAGATTATTAAATTTGATTAATCATTTTGAATTTAAGGGGAAAAAAAAATAATAAAAAATGCACTTATATCACACACAATAAACTTTAAGGACTAAAATATGAAGTTTTTGTTTCCCTCGTTTTGTAGAATTTGTTTATTTTTAGCATGCATTATATCATCAGCATTGTATATATTTCTGGCTGGCGGTGCTGTAAGTAGCAGTTTAGGGTTCTGCAAAAGTCATCATTAAGTATGTCTGATCATACACTAATTGCCACTGCAAAACGGAGGTTCAAAAACATACGTTTACAGGTTTTCCCTTTCTGTTAGTTTATTTTTCTTTTTTAACTTTGTATATGTGATGATTTATCACAATTAATTAGTTGAATCTGTTACATTATCTATACATAGAGAATAATTATTATTATTATTGTTTTTACCAATGGGGTGAAACCCCACTGTTACTGCAACCATGTGACCACATGGCCCCATAGATGAAGGTTGTTTTAGGTTTTTTTTTTTAGTAAATAGGCCATTTTGCATAAATGATATCTACTTTATGCCATTATGGCCATTTTCGCTCTGAATATGATAGGTTAAGAATGAATATTATGACATTATCTGACAATTAGGCACAAATTAACTTCATACATTTAACTCATCATCAAAGTTAGAAGTATATGTACATATATCCATTAATATGCCAAGAAATGAAATTTTACAATGTATATATTAACAAAAGTTTGAAAGAGTGGTCTTTCAGGATTGGTCGTTGTGTGTCACCACCTCCCAAGAGCATCCATCACAGAATTCCCTCATGAGAACGAGCCCCAACTCCAGAGTCTAAGTATAGTTCAATATTTTTAAACGTGTTCTGAAATTTTACTAGTGCAGTTTCTGTGGTGATGTGATTGTGTTGACGTGAGCCATATTGATATGCTAACTTAGAGATATGATGTAGTTCTCAAGTTTGGCAAAACATACGCCCTTAGGCGTCCTTGAGCTGCCACATCATATCCTTACAAATCCTAAAAGTATTTACTAATCCATAAATTCCTTTAATTTCCCCTCCAACCATACAATATCCTTACATAGCCTTATATTTTCCACTTCCTTATAAATTTTCATATTCAATCAAAAAAAAGTACTTCGGATATTTTAAGGATATCGAAAAACATGTCATTAACTATGGACAAATACCATATGAACAAGACTAACATGCTTCAATGCTATGGACAAGGAACATGGAAGGATGTGTAAAATATCCCCCTTTGAGATAGCCTAAGTTAGTTTGTATTCAGTAATTGAGGTTTGTTAGTTGCAAATGAGATAGATAGATAGATAGAATTGCTTAGATTATTGTCATTGTGTGTACCAAATGTAGCAAAAAGCGGTTGCAAATTAGAAAATGATTGTGTTTCCGCTTTTATGCAGTACTTTAGTTGTGATTCTGTGATTGATGGAGATTTCAATAGTCTGCATACTGATACTAATATGTTTTTGTTTTGCATTCAAATCACTTGGCTCTGGTCCCAACTTTTGGTCTAACCAAGTAGTGGCTGTGTATTGAAGACTCGATTTTTGATTGTGTGTGTGTGTGTGTATGTTTTTCTTTGCTTATAGATACCAGTTTAATAGCTAAAAAATGAAAAAATGTCATTATGTTAAATTTTGTTAACCTACATTTTATTAATAACTGCAATAGTACTTGAGAAATTTTAATACTTCACATGTATGTCTAATATACTTTGTTTTATTTTGTTAATTTAATGTTATGAGAAGCCATTATTTTCTTGAAATTTTGTTTTTTGATATATGAAAAATAGGAAGAGTATGATACTCATGATTCAGAGGAACTTTATAAGAGGTCAAAAATTGTAGAAATAGTTGCTGCTCATGGTATAGTCTTTGCTCTTGCAGAATCTGGAATCTGTGCTGCATTCAGTCGAGGTACGATTAAGAATCAGGAAAAAAAAAAGGGATCATTTTGAATTATGTAGTTAATGATAATTTGGCATGTTATCTATTTGACGCAGAGACAAATAAAAGGATATGCTTTCTGAATATCAGACATGATGAACTTATACGAAACTTGTTTTACAATAAGAATGATAATTCCGTCATTTCTGTTTCAGTCTATGATTCAGACAAGATTAAAACCTTGAAGTTTAGAACAACCCCGATTGAGTATGTGAAAACTTGCTATTCATGTGACATTTTTTTTTCTCGATCTTTTAAAAGTTATTACTTAGTATATTGTTCCTTAATGGTGTTAGATACATAAGGAGGGGTATGCCAGATGCAGGTTATGCTCTTTTCGAGTCCGAGTATATAGATTCGTCTGGATTTGTGGAGTTTGACGACGTGAATGCAAAAGTTCTTATTTTCTCAGCACAAGATAGGTAAGACTTGACCAGTACGATTCCTATCTCTTTGCATGATCATGCTATCTCTTGCGGCTGACTTTAGCATTTAATTTTGTTGTTCTTCTGCCAGAATTTACAAGGTGTTCAATTTGAAAAATTATATGATGTTATACTCCATATCAGATGAGAACATTGAAGAAATCAAACTAAGGTAAATTTCTAGTGTAAAAGTAGATGAAGGATGTTGATATATCGATGACACTTTCTCTATTCATTTTTCGCAAACAGCACTGGGATCATGTTGCTGGTATATAATAAAGTAAGTGTTCATGTCACTTATGTCCCTCTAAAGATCCTCTCGATTGAAGACGGAACTGTTTTGAGAACTTTCGACTATGTTCTCTGTCAAAGTAAGGTGGATTTCATTGAACTGTTTCATGAAAATATTCTTATCAAGCAAGAGAATGAGAATCTTCATATTTTTGATGTAAGGATCTTATTTACTCTCTTACTTAATCAATATGTCGATAGATGTGGCGACCAATTAACTTAATTAAGCACAGTATTATTATCATACGTATTTACTTTCTCACTTAATCTATGTCAATTGATGCAAGTCAAAATGGCTGAACGGGTTGAAGTAACCCAAAGTGTACTTTTAATTTATAAATCCTCTGAAGTCATTCAGAAAATTAGATATTCATTGAACTATTTTGATCTTTGTACTCATCGTTAACACGATATCATTTCTCTATTTTGTTACATTTTTATGAATAGTGTTGTCGTGTTTTGACCTGTTCAAAATATCTGGCCATTTTGACATATTACCCACTCTTCCTAGTTTGCTGGACTAATGTCAAACATGAATGGGAACCCTTCTATACACAGGCACGCAATTCCGAGCTAACAGAAGTTAATAGGACAGAATTTGCGACACCGTCGGCCTTTCTCTATCTGCATGACAGCCAATTATTCGTGACGCTTGGACAGAAAAAAGTGGCGGTCTGGAACCTCTATGGCGACCTTGTGACTTCTTATGAAAGTCATTATTTGTTCGACATTAACAACATGTACATCACAAATGCTCAGGATTTAATCATTTCCTATTGCAAAGCTGATTCTGTAACCGGAGGAAATGGTAAATTTCTGATTTACATTTTGCTTGCTATCATTGATGTTGGTCATCGGGTTTGGGGAGGACCTGATAAACCTTTGAATTGTGTAAACACTTTTGCAATAAAGTATTTTAACCCTATTTATTGACTTACGGCTACACAAAATATATAGATGGAATAAGACAAAGGTTACAACTCTAATGTAGGCAATTAAATTTAGAGTCAATAACTATGTATGGAAACTGGCATGTTTTTCTTAGGCAATTAAATTGACAGTGTTGTGGCTGACTGGCTGTTATGTGCATTTTGATATGGCAACATGTGAACCATATACATTATACAATATGTGAAGTTGAAATGTGTTGAAAAAGGAACACAATCGTTATATATTTTATATAAAGAATGAGATGAGATTAGAGGTTTCAAGATATGTGGATCAAGACAGGTGTAGCAAGTTTCATCTTTTAGTATGGGTCGAAATGGGTTGCGTTGACCTGCAAAAACTTTTTGATCCAAAAATAGTCCATATCTTATAATAATGTACTTTAGGAGGCTCTATGCTTTAAAAATAGACGTTGGGCAAATCTTAACCTATATTGTCGTGTGTTTTTCCAAAATTTATCTGTATGAGAATAAGAAAAACCAAATCTGCTCATTTTTAAGTGACTGGGTCGCAATTACCAACTCTAGACAAGATAATCCCTGAACTGAAAAATCAGGAAGAAAGCCTTTTGGGTAGCGGGTATACTAAAATCTATATGTTTTTTCTTTCTGACAGGCTTGATCAAGATCATCAATGTTGCAACAGGAGACTGCGTAGCTAAAGTGAAGGCAATGAATGATGCAGAAGCCATGGAGGCGCTGGAAGACATCACTGCCCTTTTCTATGATGAAGAGCATAACGAGATCTATACTGGTAATATCCATGGTCTAGTCCATGTGTGGTCTAACTAAGACGGTGTTTGATTCGTAAGTGGGTTCTTAGGTATGGGTTTGGGTATATTTCATTTAAATGTTAATCCTGTGAAGTTTATGTTATGTTTTATAGAGATTTTTAGTTCTCTTGGCCCATGACCCCCATAAGTAGTGTATTATGCTGATCAATGTCATTAAAAACTTGTTTAGTAAATTTTATGTTAAGCATTTTTGGAGGTTTTTGTTTTCTTGGCCTGTGACCCGTATATAATCTATCAGTAGTGTAGTTTGCTCATGAATGTGATTAATATTTTGGGCTTTTGAAGGACCATACTGTTTGTCATGTATTGTTTGCATGATCTAGCAACCACACTTGGCATACAAAACCTACCTCGTATGTACTTCTCTACTGCTGATGTGTTCTTTCATGAACGAAGCCTGTTACATGTTGGCGTAAAGCCTTGTCTTCTTAACGACAAAGGCTCCTATATATAAGGAATTTGCCAGCAACCTCCATCCCAAACATACACGACGCCTGATCTTTGTTATAATCACAGATTATGGAATCTATCCCAAATATCGTATCAGATCCTTGATCTCATAAGAATATATCTTCTCCTATTAATAATGGACCTGGTCTTATCCTCTTCCGTAGATAAGGTATATAATCTTGTGTAGTCAAGGAAGAGTTCTTGCCTTTAACACTCATGTTGATGGTTTGTGGTACAGGTCAAAAGGAGCCTGATAGGGTTGGGTCACTTTTCATGCACTTGTACTTTTTCAATGGTTTGTTAATGTTATTCAATGTCTTGGAGGCAATTAGGTCTAATTAGATCATTACTATTTGGTTCTTTTAGACATGATCATGTCTTACATAAATAATCAACGGACGTCGATATTAGTGCTCGAAAGAAACTTGCTTTGCAACATAAACATAGATTATAGATCTAATTTATAGTTTGATACCAGTCATGCGTAGGGTAAATAGGTTAATTTGTTTTTAGAGCGTGTCCAAAGTGATAACTTGTTTTTAGAACGTATCCAACATGGTGACAAAACTGGTATTCGGATGAAATTCTTATTCTTGGTTATTAGGAGTTAGCGAGTATTTGACTCTAATGTACAAATCTTTGATGTTGAAAGGATTCAATCGGGTTCGAGTCCCGATTCTTGAATTATAAGGGTGGATTAATAGGGAATTTTTGAGAGTCATTAATAGGGAATTTTCGAGAGTCATTAATCTTTATCCAATCATTTGTGTAATGCAGATGTAGGAGTAAAACAATATGTCTTTAAAGAAATGGATATCATTGTCATCGTTTCTGAACTATAAGCTTATAATCTGGTATAAAGTGGATAAATGAAATTTAATACTCTTTGTTCGCTAAACGAGCATAAAGTGAATATGATGCATGGAGAGGTGGAGCTTTCCTTTAAAATCGCTTTTTTGTTTTATAAAAGCAAAAGTAGATATATAATGGATATGTTATAATAATGCAATAATGATGACTTTCTTTAGGCCTTTGTGTGATTCTCATATACTCATTTTCGATTTGTTACTTACAACTTTCGGTTTGGTGGTAGTGGGGAGATAATAGAATTACATGCATGTGTGTTGTTAATTGAGCACTACGAGTAATATAATCTTTTATCAAATATTTTCATAATGTATGGCTTTGTATGTTTTGGTGGGATCTTGTTTTTTTTTTTATAATTAAAACATAATACCAAGAAATACTTACATCACTATTATAATATTTATATTCTTCGTACAATTTTTTCACATAGATCATTCACATAAGAAACAAGAAGTTATAATTTAGAGTAAATTATACTTTTCATCCCTGAGGTTTGCACGTTTTTCACTTTTGATCGTTAAACTTTAAAAATTACAACTTTGACCCTAAAGTTGGCCAATTATTTCAATAATCGTCCTTTGGCCTTACGGCGTTAAAAAATGGCCGTTAACGTACGCACGTGCTAGACACGTGAGAGCACTAATGTCTTTTCACCTTACACCGAGGGACGAAAAGTGAAAAAATAGTTACCTGAGGGATGAAAAGTGAAAAAATAGCTACTTGAGGGACGAAAATTGAAAATCATACAAATAAATTTATTCTTCCATTCTTTCTTTTCCGATGAAATTTTCCGACTAGACATTTATTTCCCTTTACCCCCAAGCCCCTCCAATCACCACCACCTAATAACCACCAACAACAGCCGCCGCTACCAGCCACCGCCATCTGTAACCAACACCAGTCACTGCCGTCTATAAACCACCACGAGCCACTGCCACCCACCGCCACCTCCGGCCACCACCGCCTATAATTACCACCAGCCACCGCCACTACAATCAACACCAGCCACCACCGACTACAATCACCACTAGCCATTGCTGCCTACAATTACCACCAAACACCGTCGTCTACAGTCACTTCCAACCACTGCCGTCTACATTCACCACCAACCAACCGTCGCCGACTAGAATTACCACAAACCAACCGCCGCCACCTAGAATCACCACCATCCACTGTCCCCCTTTCAATTAAAATCAAAATTTAGAAAAGAAACAAAAAAGATGACTGACATGTTTGAACTATAATTTGTTTGATTGGTTATGTTTTGAATGTCATGAATTTGAGTAAATGATTTTGTTTGTGGTTTAGATTTGGATTCAAAGTCGAGTTTTTATTAGGTATCATCGAAAAATAAATGTGTAATCGGAAAATCCAACGGTAAAAATGATCAGAGAAGATGATTGGAAAAGAAAGAATGGAAGAATAAATTTATTTGTATGATTTTCATTTTTCGTCCCTTAAGTAGCTATTTTTTCACTTTTCGTCCTTCAAGTAGCTATTTTTTCACTTTTCGTCCCTCGATGTAAGGTGAAATGATATTAGTATCCTCACGTGTCTAGCATGTGCGTATGTTAACGGCCATTTTTTAACGCCGTAAGGCCAAAGGACGATTATTAAAAAAATTGGCCAACTTTAGGGGTCAAAATTGTAATTTTTAAAGTTTAGAGATCAAAAGTGAAAAACGTGTCAACTTTAGAGACGAAAAGTGTAATTTACTCTATAATTTAAAAGATTTCATGGTTCTTCCAATTCAGATGGTTCTTACACGAACTTATATATATATATATATATATTGCGGATTAATTACTTAGATTGATTATATTGGTAGTAGTATTATTGTGGTAGTATTGTCGGAATTTTGATTCCGTTCTAGAGTCGCTGAAATTACACTCTATGTGTAATATGTTGCTAGGATCCGATTAGGTTGCTTGTGATTACGTTGTTTATATTCTCAAAATCCGTAGTTAAAATGGGAGATGGTGATAAACAATTCGAAAAAATGATCGAAATCCGGGTTACATCTTGACGAGGTAAAACTTGGGCGAATTTGCTTAATAAAACTGTTAAGGTATGTTTTTGGCATGCACGCCCTACGCATTGGCATATATCTCCATGTTTCGAAATTTTTTTTTTTTTTTTTGGCTGTGGCACAAATTGCACAATATCATTGTTTTCCACTATATGTCAAATGTTGGCATGGCGATAATTGGTAACCAGAAATGTTATCCTTACATGCACACAAAGATTTATTGTACTATGTTCTGATAACCTACTAATTAAGTAGTAATAGTTTCAAGATAAAAGTATAAAAATTAAGAACATGGAGGGTATCATTTGAATATAAAATGTTAGAACATGCAATCGTAATTATATATACTGGCGGTGGTAGTAGATATCTCGATCGATCGAACGTAAGCCTTTGAAATCTTTTTCATATTTGTTTAATATATATTTGAGAGAACGTAGTGAGATCTCTTAGCTGCCACTTGCGGATCATCTGTTTGGAATATACTGATTTTTCGTGTTCTTTAAAGTCTGAGTATATCAGTCTCCCATGTGACCATATATATATAAGACATAAATATAATAGACTAATATCATATTGATTTTACATCTAGCAATTTATACCCATCTTTCTTGACTAATTCTAAATACTAAATGGATAAGTACTCGTAATGTAATAAACTATGCACGAATGTTTATGTTATGTAATGAACTACTTATATGTTTATTGTATGTAATAAACTTTCAAATCTTGGTTATTGAATGTACCCGGGTATATGTGGCAACTATCTAAGCTGTCACTTGTATGCTTTTGATTGGTCGAATACATCCAATAACCTAGATTTGAAAGTTCATTACATACAATAAACATCTATGTAGTTCATTACACAACATAAACATTTGTGCATAGTTCATTACATTCCTAAGTATTTATCCCAATACTAAATGACATATACAAACTGATCAATGGAAGAAAATTGAGGGTTTACCCCTATTGATCGTCATGCCTTCGGGCGGATTAATATGGAGTTTTCCCCCAATCGGGTATTTGAAATAGGCATTTCTACTTCGAGAGAGCTCTCTAGCGCGGACCCAGTTAAGACAACGTATGTTAAACCTTCCGCTGTCGAATCGCGATATAAAGTTTCCAGCGAAATTCACCTTTAAAAAAAAATATATATATATAGGTGTCAAAGATATGATGATGAAATTAAGTTATGTTCTTATCTTACAAAGTACGAGTAATTAATATCCATATACACTTAATTGCACGATACTTTTTTTAAGAATGTTTTAATTAGTCGGCAAACCATGGGATAAATTAAAGTTTGTAATTCTTTTTGTTAGATTATTGGATTTAAAATGTCTTTCACAACAAACGTTCATTAAATAACTTTTTTTTTTTTACTTTGTTAAATGGTAAATTTCAATCTCTGATTGACTATGGTCGTCCATCACCATGATGAATTCATGATCATCACTTATTAAATATCAAAACTTGTCACCTAAACTTGTTGGCCATGGAATTGAATCTGTATTTTTAATAATAGCTAAAAATGTAATTTTTGATTACAAGTTAATTACGTAGTAATTGAAGATAAAATCAACGTACACGATTAGACTGATTAGATGTTTTTTTGGTTATGTTTTAAGAGGATTTCTTTTAACTCATATTTATGGGCCCAAATTGGGTATGCTTTTGATCCTTTTGGACCATTATTTTGAGCCTAATTAGATACATAAAGCCATCTTTAATGTTAAACATTTTTAAAGTACCATAAATATTGATAAACCTATCACACAATATAACTGTTAAAAAACATATTGTACTGGTAAGTAAAATATGTGTAGTCGATTAATTAATAAATGTGAGCAAATATCATTTCCCATTCATAAAGTTAAAATTGAGAGATTTGAGTTTTCAACTAAAATTGTTATACTAAAATCATTGTAACTTGGTCAAGTTTATTCATTACCTAAAATTTTAATATAATGTTTTTTACTAAACTTATTGGAAAATAAGTCTTAGTGTCATCATTTAGAAATGTCGTTACGTTTTAATACTTAATATATACTGATTGAAACTAGTAGATGTTTAAGATAAAAAAGTATTAAAAATACATTTTTTTTGTTGTTACATTATTTGAAAATGATAAAAGTAATTTCGTTGGTTGTGTTTAAAAAAGTCACCTCATGTATTAGTAATTTGTACGTAATTATTTTTTGTATTTGTGAATTGTTATTAATACAATAAAATATAATTAATAAGGCATAGTTATCATTTTCTCATTTTATCTTAAATCGAATCTAAAATCTTATTTTAATTTGTTCGAAGGAAGAATAGAAGGGGGCAAGGGGCTCCTATACACTTTCTTCTTCACACATACATTGTGATTAATGTTGCATAGTGAAAATTTTGTTTATAAATAAAATAATAATGATAATAATAAAAATACCTATGAAAATGATAAATTGAGGACTTTTTTTTTCTCACATCGTCTTCCCTCTTTAAGAAGCAAGAAGGTGACATACACGTGCTGCAAACTGCGTTTACACATACAGAGAGAAAACATATATCACATTCACACCACTCATTGTCTGTCCCCCATTTTCATTTTCTCATTAACATATATATTAAAAACAAGTAGGGTGTAAAAACTAGTAACGGACTATTTTATTTTTTTTGCCCCTAGCGCGCCCGCCTCTTCTTTCGCTGCTTTCGGTTTTTATTTTTTAATGAGTCACTTCATTTTCTTTTAAACCCATTTTATATTCTTAATTTTGAGCTTGACAAATTATGTTTTGATTTTTTAAATTGCTTTCAATTTGTTTAAAACAAATCACTTATTTTAATTGTATATTATTATTTTTTAAGTTTGTAACATTTTTAAGATTATTTCATTTTATTACAAGTGAACTATTACATAGTAGATATACACATAACAGTTGGGTGTATGTTTGGAATATATACACCTAACCATTTTCGAAAAATTTGTTTGCAATACTTATTAGTTTCAATGTTATTTCGATTAATGTTTTATTATTATGGATTATTTTTGTTTCACTTTGTATTTTCAATGATTTAGGAAAATAACTTTATTTATGTTTGTAATACTAATTTGTTTTTTTATTTTAAATATTCTACTTTCATACTTATTATCTTTTAGAATTTATATAATATATTAATTTGTTATAAAATTATACTGTCGATGTTTTTTAATTTATAATTACGTACTCATTAAAAAATCAATATCAATTCAGGTTTTGAGCTATATAATGTTTCTAAAGCATGTAATAATTTTTACCTAGTACGAAATACAATAAATATAATGTCTCTCAGGACAACGCCCAGGTAACGTATCTCGTTTTAATTAAAATTAAACTTTAAAGAAAAAATATTCAATATAATAGTCCTAAACTCCTACTAATATTTTGATCAGAAAAAAAAAAGTTAAAGATTAACAAGCACCAGATCCTTAAACATTTTTTAAGTCCATCAAATCTAAACTCTAAAAAGACACAAATCCAACACGCGCCTTCATCCACCTCCTTTTGTGTGTGTGTGTGTTGTTTCTCCAGACACAAAACCCGAAAAACAAGTACCAAAAACAAACAAACAAACAAACATCTCTATATTTCTCTCTCACACACTAGACCTCCATTTCTACTAAATAAGATCTGTAACTAAAACAAGTACTAAAGTTCTGGTCAAACTCAACGTTGACTTCATAATCTATACATACATACATTACACTGTTTGTAATTGTAAGTCATGTTTGTTTTAAATAAATTGTTTTAAAATAATATGTTATGCATAGTTTGTGTTTTTGTTTTCGTTTTAGATTTGATTGAAAAAGCTCATAAGGGTTTTTTTTTGTGTATGTGTGTGTCGGTGAGTTGTATGTTTGTAGGACTTTTTAGTTATTCATTTCACTGTTAGATCTAGTATTTAGTAAATTGTTGATGTATGTTATTTTGTAATTATTTGCAATTAACATTTGTATTATTATTATTATCAGTTTTTTGATCTGAATGCAATTTTGTAGTGAACATTTTAGTACTGAATATATCTATATCTATATTTATATAGCTAGCTTTCCACAAGTTTATGTTGAGTGTGTGTGAAGAAGTGAAAATACTAATAATGTGTGTTTGAAGAAGGGAAATGTAAGATTTGACCAGGTTGACTTTTGGAATTTTTATTGATTTAGGTGGTTATTAATTTTGAAGACAATGGAGAGAAGAATTGATCCTGATTCGTTGCTTGATTACGTCGAACTTCAGATATTTCCAACCGATAACAGGTTTTGTTTTTGTTTTTTATTATTATTATTATTATATATTATTTGTAAGTAAGAACTGATTTTGGATTCTGATTGATTTAAACTTCATTCAATTGAAATGCATAAGTTTATATATAAATATATTTGTGTTGATTTCCTTGCATGTAAGTGGATGATAATGAAAATAAACTTAATTCAAGAGGCCATACATATGTTAATTATCTTAATATGTGTTGAGTGGTTTTGGTTGAGTTATAGCTTATCACAAAGATCGTTTTCTTTTTAGCTTATAAACACATGATAATGTTACTAATCACCTCAATTGTGGGTGTTAGGAAACAGCTTATTTAGCCTAAAAACAAAAGAAAGGAGGCTAAAATGCCATAAGCTGTATGCGTATAGAAAATTGCTTAAACAAGAATTTTAATGCTAATTGCTAATTTGCTATACTTGAAAGTTGAAATAGGATGATATTCATCATTTGTGCATACTTCTAGAAATTATTTATCAAAATTTGAAATAGGAAGAAATGTTCCGGAAAATCAAAGCTGCTTCTTTTTTTCTTTCTACGAACACATAAGCAAAGACGGTGTCATCATTTTTTTTTCTAAGGAGGTGGACTTTGCCAATCTATTCAATTATCTCTATATTATAGCTTATAGATGGCCAACTTGTAACCACATTTGTGATCAGTATCTATGGTTCTTCATGGTGTCTTTCTTCTTTAACTACGCTTCCAAGTGTAAACCCCTTTTCTATTCTATAGGTACGAGGCATTTGTTTCAGCTAGCAATAGAATAGAAAAGGTAGCATCCGGAGATTTGCACCAACTATTGTCGCATTTACCTCAAGTGAAAGATCTGTCATCCAAAACCTCCGACTCAAACTTCAGGATTCTTCCACCGGATGATGTTAAAGATGCTCAATGGTTTACTACAACCACGTTAAAAAGGTCCATATCATATTTATCTTTATCTCATGTTTCTTATTGCCCCATAAGAGGATGCCAATCTCTCCTTGCTCACCCTAGTTATTTCAATTGGTTAGATTCTTAGCCATTGTTGGTTCACAAGACATTCTTAGTATTGGAAATGAAATCTCTCAATTAGTGGAGACCAGAAAATTCCAACTTTCGTTGTTTGCAAAGGTATGTTCTGTTATTCTTTACATTTATCAGTCTTAATCTCACAAGCAGTTTCTACTTTTATATATTAATTCATTCTAATGTAACTAGCTTCTGGGACTCATGTTTTAACAGGCTGAAGTTGATATGACATCATCATTTGAATCTAAGTAAGTTTTTTTCTGTTTTTGTCGTAATCAGTTGATTTTTGCCTGCATTTTCTCAACCATATTATATTTTGTTAGGAATGAGCTTCTGCGAGCAGTAGATTCAAGGCTCTCAGGATTGAAAGAGCAAATAGTTGATGCCCTCTTCCAGGCTACTGGTGCTAGATTCTCGCTCAAGGATATCTCCGACTTGGAAAACTTTGCTCATCATTTTGGAGCAGAAGATATAAGGTATAATTATGTTATATTTGGAGTAGCATGTAGGGCTAGTCAGAGAAGTTCACCTAAAACACTTTTGTCCTTTTCTAAAGATAATTTTTTATCAATAAATTCTCGCTTAAATATGTATACAAAAAAGTATATACAATAACAATCTATGATTTGTAGGAAAAACAGCAATTTAGTATATTGTATGTGTTTACATGTTCTATCTATCTAATCTTTGACTTTACCTGTTAGATATAAACATAACCCAAATTGACCTGTTCATGAGTAAATGGGTCAAACATGCTATTTCTCATTATCTTTTGATAAAATAAATTCTCCAAGCAGTTCTCAGTTGTATTTTTGTGAAAAGTATAAGAACATTTGGTTTTCTCATCCCATTTCCGTCTTCCAACATATACCTTCATTACCAGTCACAAAATTTTGCAGTCCATATATTCATTTCAGTTGCCTGATTCAGGGACTCGTTACAGAAGCTTGTAGAAGTCAGTCCCTTACCATCACCAAAAGACTCTACGATTGAAACAGTTGCTTTTGCTTCTCAACCTTCCCAGTTAAATCCGCCTGTCAAATATGGTGTCTCCCCAGCAAAAGCTGCACAGATTGAACGTCAGAGCTCAACAGATAGTGAAAACTCTTTTTCAAGTGAAGAAGAACAACCATCTGTTGAAAGAAGTCGAACCGTTGCAAGATCTGCAACACCCAGAAGGTCAGCTTCTCCGATGAGACGAGTCCAAATAGGACGAACAGGCCCACGCAGGTCAGCCACATTAAGTATCAAGAGTCTCAATTATTTTCCAGGTAGGGAGAAGACAGCAACTCAGAGAGATGCCGCTGTTCACGATAGTGAAGACGAAGATTTAGAGAAACCTGCTAAACAAAATGCACTGAGAATGAGCGTGCAAGATAAAATTAGTCTATTTGAAAACAAACAGAAAGATCAAGTTGTGGACACCGAGAAGCCAAAGACATTGCCAACTGCACCTGTTGCAAATAAAGCTGTACTGAGAAGATGGAGCTCAGGAATGAGCGAAAGTGCTACGCAGTGCGTCCGTGATACAAGTAACGAAACTGTTTCTCCCAAAGGCCCTGAAGATCCAGCTCCAGGAGGCAATGCGGAGTCTTGCACTCAAACTTCTATAAGTCAAAGTTCTGAAACTGCAGAAAACATCAAATCATCCTCATTCAAAAGAGGTAATGCTGATGTATTAGATGTTGAAATGGAGACTAGACAGCTTGAAATGCATCCTGCATCTATTGAATGGAATCAACAAAAGGAAGCAGAATTGAACCAATTGTTCAAGAAAATGATGGAAAGCAAGCCGGTTAGACGTCATAGTGTGAACAATGATAATAGCAAAAGCAAGAGTAATCCGAAGGAACAAAGAGGTGGATTTTATGATCATTATAAGCAAAAAAGGGATGAAAAGCTCCGAAAGGAAGCTTCTGGAAAGAAATCTGAGAAAGAATCCCAATTTAAAGAGATGGAAAAATTTCTTGATGAAAGGAAAGCCGAGATAGCTTCCACAAATGATGTCAGTAAAAAGAAGGTTGCTGCGAGTAAAGCTAGACCCCAAGTTTCTCAAAAGAATACGACTCAATTGCCAAGTTCAAGTAAGGAAACATCAAAAGCTTCTGTTGTGAAGAAAACGACAGCTGCAACCACTACTAAACCATCTCCTTTGCCTGCTACACGCAAGTCATGGCCAGCCACTCCATCACCGAGACCTACAGGAGGTTCACCTGCTAAAACTCCATCATCTGGTTCCACTCCTACTGCTAACTTGAGTAGAAAACCTCAATCTACTTCATCAGTTGTCCGTTCAAGCACAAAAGTAGAAAAGCCACAACCACGACCCAAGACTCTGAAGTCAACACCGCCTGAAGTTAAGAAGAACATTAAAACCGTAAAGGAGAAAAAGCAGCCGACGGTAACGAAAGGCACACAGACAGCAAAACCAAAATCCCGAACTCAAGCAGACATTCATGCTGCTACAGCTACCACTGCTCCTGCTAAACCCAGTTTTTACAACAAAGTTACTAAGAAAAGTAGTGTGGTCCCACTGGAGACAAAACCTTTCCTTCGTAAAGGAACTGGGATTGGTCCAGGTGTGGGTGCGGTTGTTGTCAAGAGTAAATTAGCGGTTCAACCTGAGGAACCTCTTAACACTGGAGATCTGATTCAAGCTGAAAAAAATCTGGTGGTTGATACTACTGAAATTACAAGTCCAAGTCCAAATCAGGATATGGAATGTGGACCAGCGGAATCCCTTGCCAAGTTAAACTTGGAAACACAGGTTGCCAGTCCCACTAAATGTGAGGAACCTGAGAGTCCTAGTCATAATCAATCTGATGTTTGTGTTGATGACATGTTTAAGATGATAGAGACGGTTGATAATAACATTGGGACTGAAGAAGAATCAACACTTTCAATTTCACCAACTGCATGGGTGGAAATAGAAGAGCATCACCGGGATGAGATTATTCCATGCAAAGAAAGCCCCATGCAGGTAGCTGGTCAAGCCAATCTTGCGGCATCATCTGGAGTTTCGAGTCCACGTGTTCGTCATTCTTTGTTTCAGATGCTTCTTGAGGAGACGACGAGTGAAGCTGACAGTTGTGAGTGGGGAAATGCTCAGCACCCTCCTACAATTATCAACCAAAAGGATGCACCAAAGGGATTTAAGCGCCTATTGAAGTTTGCCCGGAAAACTAAAGCTGATTTGAGTCTAACTGATGGTTCTAGCCCATCAAGCATTTTCCGGAGAGGATAAAAGATGAATCGTAAGTTAATGAATTAATTCATTCTAGTGTGGAAGAACATGCACATTAACTTCCTCTATGGTGTGTTATTGATATATTTTCAGTCTCTTTTTCAGTATCAAGAGGATGGCAAGACGACTCAGACCAAGCTTTCTTGTTGTTTAGTACCGTTGAAATTGGTGAATCTATAAACACACATTCTCATATACAAGTAAACTTGGTTCTAGACTAAGATTGCTTCCTTGCAACTATTCACATTGTTATTACTTAGATTAAAGGTCAAGAAATGGTCGCCTATTCCAGCAGGGTAAATGCTTCTGGAATTTTTCATAGACGTCACAATGTAAATTAAGTGATCTTGGAGTCTTGATATGTTATATGCTTCAAGGTTGGGGCGTTGGGCACATTAGTCTTTCATTTGTATTCTTTTATTTGTATCATCTTACCGTATATTGAACGGTTGTTTCTAGCTCCAATAGTGTATATTCAACTTGTTTGCCTTCATGTGCGATATGCGATTGGTAATACTAGTTCATTTGTAAACAATGTGCATCACTTTGCTAGACGCTATCGGAACCAGTGGCCCATCAAAATCTATTTGATTGGTTATTAGGCTTTAACACCATATATCTATACACTACCTTAAAAAATTTGCAGACAATCAGCCGAACTTTAGCAAACCATATTACACCTGTTGATACCACGTTCAGTCGGTTGAAATGACCAAGGTTTTGAAATGGATCTAAATCAACAGTGAGTTGCTTATTTGCAAAACCGTAACAGACAATTGCAGCTGTTGGTGCCACTTTTAAGTCGGTTTTAACTGCAAATGTTCAGGTAAATGTCTGGATCAAAATGGTCAATTATTTGCAGCCTGGCTTGGTGTTGCTAGTTAATTACAGTCTCAATGGTAAATGAAACGGGTCCAGATCAAAACGAGTACAGTTTTTATTGTATGCAGTTCTAAACGAATATTTTTGTATCCATTACATAAACTTGGTGTTAATAAAATTGAAGTGTTAATTACTGCAAAAAATTTATAATTACATTAATAATCAACTTTTCCCTGTATAAAATGTAAACTTATATATAAGCAATCTGTAACCCCTTCTAATGATTTTCATATAAGCTATTTTTTCCCGTTTGACAAAGTGGTATAACATAGCCAAAACTGAATCGTTTAATCTATACTCACGAGATGAAACAAGAGATAATACAGGCATTCCTACTAAGTTCTCTACTAGAAGTCCTCTGGATTGCAACCCTCTTTTAGCCATTCAAAAGAAGAAAAACATAAAGATCTCTACTAGAAACTATCTGTATGTGTCCAACTGAACAACTTTAGAGGCCGTACTTTAGGAATTGTAGATGAGGGAACATGACCTCTACATCTGAGCCATAGTGCCGTGAAAATATCAAATTGATCAGATTTATGGTTTCTCCAGCAGCAGATTTTCCCAAAGACAGTTGAATTGATGCTAGTTTCACTAACTCGTTTCCAATGACAATGTGGTCATGGCCATAAAGCTTCTCTAGTATCTATATAAAAAAAAAAGTAATTACACAAGTGTGATAACAAGCAACGTCTCATGCATTCGCTATGACTTGGTAGGTTACCTTGATGGATGCTTGACATCGGTCACGTGCCTGTTTTAGTTCTCCAATTGAAGTATACGCCTGCGCTAAGTAATCCTCTACCTGCACATTGGCAAAATAAACTTGGTGCGGGTGCAGAGAAGGGATCGTATGCTAATTATATTTCTATAGTACTAAGAAGAGCATATAGCTAGAACTGACCTCAGCAACTTTCTTGTTGTATGGATGCAACACTGATTTCAGAAGATCTAAAGATCTTACAGCACTCGAAAGTATGTTTGTAGGCAATTGAGCAGAAGCTAATGAATCCATCAACCTATTTGATTCAAAAAATGGCAGAGACGCCGACGGTAACTTTGATAAAATAACATAATAATATGATTATGACCAAATACAGTGTGTGCTAACACCCTTCAGAAATATCAACTTTGGATCAACTGGTAATAGGTCATTAAATGTAGTAGTCGTGAAACGACTAACAAGCCTCACAAGTTTGATTCTTTTAAATTTGACCTGATTTTAGTTAATGAAAGGTACAAAGTGACAATCAACTTTAATATTAGGTTTAAACGTGACTTCAATTTAACCCTTTTATTTAATATAGAACACGTCATCTCCTTTAATCATCATCTCCATGTTTTTATTTTCTAAGTATGTCTTCAGAGTTCAACACAGAATTTGACATCACAGAGCGATAATTAGTAAGTGTTCTTCAGAGATGAGGTAAAAACCAGAAGAAAAAGAACAACTTTTATTTCTTGATTGTTCAATAACTAGAAATCATGTACTTGCCAAATGAAATGTGTTTTCATTATGTTATGAAGCAAAATCCATAACTCCATTTACTTGAAGAACACATAAACAAATAAAAGATAAGGTCTGTACATATAACGAACATGACATATTACGAAGTCAACAGAATAATATTTGCAATACCTAAACATGTGCAATTTGTCTAGAGAAAATACAGCATTGAAAAGTGATATGAATAATAAATCGGCTGAAGAAGTAGAGGATGTACCTTCTTATACTGATCTCTGCCTTTTCTACTACTGCATTTGAAGCTTCCAGGTCACGGTAAGTACCACAGCTCAAACAAACCCCAGGTTTAATACAATTAGCCGAGGTAGTGTCTTGACACAAAAGGCTTGCCACTCTTTTGACCTCATCATGCTCAAATCGATCAACCTTTTAAAAGCCAATCATCAGCCATATAAGAATAGGATAACTATGATGACACCAGTTTAACACAGTAACAACCTCAAAAATAGTACCTGCCGTTGTGAACCACAAAGAAAAGGGTTGACTTTCTGATTTTCATAATCGACCACGGAACTATACATGATTACACCAGGGCAATTTGGATTTACACACCGGAAAGAGTTTATGAAAAGGTCAGATATATTCAATTGTGAACAGCTCGTGCACGAACATACAAAGCCATATTGCTCTTTCAAAGATGACTTGCGTTCGTTACAACTCCATTGGCCAACCTGATTGTCACAACCAAATTCATACAATGTGAGCTTGTGATCTAAAATGAAATTAATAGTTCAAATTAACAGCTTATAATAATTAGAGGAAGCAAGATGGACAGGTTGGGTTGATCTGCTAACACTTATATATCCATACTTTAAAATTCTTATAATCAAGCATTATAAGAAGAATAAACTAAATTTCCAAATAAAGCAGTTTAGCATGCTGTATACATAGAAATTAGACTTTAGGTGACTTCCAACCCATTTATCATTTATATTTTTAACCGAACTTTACCTATTTGAGATTGTGAGAAAAGCCAAAACCAAAGTCGACCACTTCATAACTAACCGGGTGAATATTGCCGTCTCTAGTTAAAAAAAAGATGTTACAACAATCTTATAAAATGAACCTTTTAACATCCCAACAGACATTTATATATTTACCTGCGGCCCATAAGAGAGCTCCAGTGGATGCCCAGCAGTCACAAAATTTATTGCTCGTATATATAGGGTCCGAGAAAAGAAATATGTATGAATGTTCGGCTGACAAGAATGGTTGAACAAGCTTCCACCTAAATAAATAGCTTGACCAACCCTGACCTATTAAACACAATCAAGAACACCATATATTACATAAAGAAACAGCTCGGTGCAAGCTTAAATATCATGTACTTGGCACTTTCAACTGTTGTAACCATCCAATTGCCTATTCCCGTACGGGAAAAGTAAGGATGTGAACATCAAGAGGAAAACCATGTCATTAGTTCACATGTTTATCCATCAAATTTTATGTTTCATGTTATCATTGGTGCTCGCGGTAGATTATTTCCTCAAAAGATTGCTACAAAAGATCTAGTTATTAGGAAACATGAAAAAATACTCCACGTGGCAGACAAGAAATAGGCAAAAAAAAGCTCTGTGGTGTTTTAACTGGCATAAAATCATCTAAGACGACAATCTACTAGGCAAAAAATAGCAAACTTGAGTGTACTATATGCTTTGATAACAGTTTTAATTTCCACAAAAAAATCCCTAAGAGAACCTAAGTTGAGAAGACAACATGCACTTGTGCCATATAAAAGATTATCTAGTAAAAGATTTGTACTACCAGATTTGCTCAGAAGAATATATAATAATAAGTTAAAAGATATGCAAAAGTAGAGATGGAGTACAAAAAATGTCATCACTCATTATTGCTAAAGGTTTATTTTTAGTGCAAACAACCTTCTAAATAGTTTCTTTAAAAAATATAAATGATTTTTGCAAATATCTTGTTTCTGTAATCTTTGTTATCACATCAACTATTTTCTAAAACAGATAGAAAAAAAAGTGTTTGTGGAATAAGTTAGCATATCGTATAAAGTTTGCATGCTGCCAGATCAAAATGTGAATGTCCACCAAAACTATGTCAAAAATCAAAATATGGCATAAAAAAGGACCCATAAGACAACAGGGCTTTGGCCTCACGATATCCAAGGTGTAGGTACACCTCAACCAAGTCGTTGAAAATTCAAGTCCCACATGGGTCAAAGCTACAGGTAGCGTGAGGGCATCTGTTACATTTAAAAGAAATCCACAATGTAACATACCACATAGTTTAAGAGACTGTTCGTATGATATCTAAAAACATATACCCTCAACGAATACAAATTAAAGAATTTGGTTGCTGACAATACCATCAACACATTTGTAATGATGATCATAGACAAAAAATTAAAGTTAGCTCAAAAGGAATGTTGCAATTTTTGTGAAGGACTCTAAAGAACACTGTTAAGGTTCAACGGGAAAGGATACCAATACTTTCTACAACTGTAGACAACACAACTTAGCAATGCACTATTAACAAATTAAAAGGAGACGAAAGTAAATTTATCAATAGAAGTTCTTTGCAAGAGAGCATATTGATAGATAAACACCTGTTCAACAGCAGTAGTTGTATGATTCCCTATTGAGCTTGGTAGACCAACTGTATCAGCAGATCTCATACGAACAATTGCCATAGAGTTCACATTCAGTTGTGAGAGAAGTAAGACGCACTGCATCAAAAGAACTCTAATTGTTGGTTTATAGTCTGGTGTAAAGGCGTCTGGAAACTGGGAGAAGGGTAAGACAAAAAGGAGTTCACCTGTGAAATAGTGTCCCCTTTTAATGAAACATCCGAGCCATAAAACTTGTGAAGACACTTCAAAAGAACGATGGAAGATATGTGCAGCTCCAGTTTGGATTCTGGATCAAGTTGTAGATAATTGTGACAAAGCTCCTGAAAGAATAATTGATAGTTGGTTTAGTGAAGACATATTACTATATTAGATTAAATCAAAAGGTACTGGTACAACTGGATGTAAAAGTGTGCATGTCATACCAAACTCACAATAGAGGAAGATTCACCAATATGCCTATGCTCCTCTATGAACTTCCCTATAACTCTACCAGCCAAAACAACTTCGGCTGGTAACGCGGCAGACCAATTTACTCCACATTCATGCTTATGTTCGACAGTTTGCTTGTTATGCATAACATCAACCGTATCTCTAGTGACACTTGCAACATACTTCTCAAGATCACGAGACAGATCAACACCAATTTTTCCATGATTATTCATATTCGTGTGTGAATCATATCCTCTAGCATGTAACTGGCAGAGTCTAGAACAATATAAAGCCATTGAACATGATGGACATGGAACGGTATCGGCTGGTAGTTCAATAAAGCAAAAATGGCAATAAGTCTCCCGACAATGCTTCGATACTATCTGCAAACCAAAAGAGTGACATGTGATACACCAAAAATAAGAATTCTTACTGCATAGAGTCAGAAGAGACGTGGTTATTTTATACAATAAATGGAAACAAAAACAAGAATATGAAGGTTGTATGAGTCCCAAAATGGAACTGTAACATTTGTTGTGTAAAAAATGAATTGAGGGGAGGCTTGGATTCTGTCTTCCCATTTCCTTCACAATACATCACAAGGTTATTTTGTTTTCAAGATGTCACATTTGGCGTAGTTAACCAACCACGGAAGTAACCAAAAAGAGTTACGTGTTAAAATGCTATTATCTTTGACAGCAATAACAAAGAAATTTCAGATGTACCGCAGCAAGTGGTTCTTCTTTATGAAGCAAAGTAGTTTGAGGTATGTCTGTCAAAGACACCATGCCCCTCCCTTTTGATTCTGTAGAAACACACTGCAATTGGATTTGTGGTAGCTGATCTGTTAAAGAGGACCTACATGGTAAGAGTCATGGAAAATCTTATTGAGAACCAGTACTAAGTTGGACAAAGTAATTTTTGCTCAGACTGTCAGACTTTTGAAATATTTCATTAGGAAAGATTATCAAACTAAAGAATAGTCAAGTAAAAGGCATAAAAGCTTTGATCTGTCGTGAAATTCATTAACATGAGAACATGGACACAGATCATAGAGCACGCTACAAAAACATGTATCTATTTGACTATACAATTTTTCTTACTTTGTAATTATATAAAAAAATCACTTGATTAAGTCTTCATTCTGAAACACATGGCATTGTGTCCCACTGTCCCATATTCATTTCCATAGCATCAATTAAAAAACCTCGTATAAATGGGTCCCAATAACAAAAATATTGGATGGAGAGAAACTATACAACCACAAAATTTATGTAATTCATGAAGGTAGATAATTTACCAAGGATGTTAGACTCGTCATATATAGGTACATCCGGCGAGGAGTCTTTCCGGTGATGTTGAGCTAAGATAAGTTTAAGTTCGCCTTCTATCTGCCGCTTTCCACTTACAGAGAGCTCCGTGCATAGTGAAACTTTCAAATCACAAACGGCATCATCAAAATTTCCCATAGAAGTGTTTGCCTTACTCCTTCTATACCATGCCTGCAGTGCGCATTTGTTCATGATTCTTACGAAATTAGCAGCTAAGCATACATAACTTAAGAATAAACTTGAGAGAGCTATCTCACCTTTGAGTAACTTTTACATACTGCAAGAGCGCGATTACAATCCCGCAGAGACTCCTTAACAAGACCCATTTTCTGTACAATAGTTATAGCAAAAAGCAGCCAGTCATATACATAAGTGAACATACCTTAAATATGACTACTTTTCAATTGTTCAATAAATATCAATCAAAGTTACAATGCTGCATTCTAAACAAAACTTTTACACATCTCTGTTTCATGAAAAACCTGGCATCACTCTCCACACGTTCAATAGAGGCGTAAATGACATAAACAAACTTCGTAAGACAGAATAAAAAATAAAAAAAATTCACGGGTTACAATCCATAGTCCAAAAAGTTAGAAACTTTGGTCTTAAATGTGCACAATAACTTCAATAAAAACAAAGAAATTGAAAACCCACCAGCAATACAGCTGCGCGATTTACGTATAACGTAGCCACCAGGTTTTTTCCCTTATCCTCCACATCCGTTGGAGCAACTCGTAAAGCCTGTACAATAACAATCTCATATCACTACATTAACTTAAATTGTATCGAAAAGTAACCAACTTTCACTCCAAATTGTAATATTGAAGTGAAATTTGGTTGCGGATTACGAAAACCGTAAAGTTATGAATTTAACCTGAGAGTAAAATCTCAAAGCATTTGGGTAATCTCCACTAGTAAAGGAATTGTTTCCTTTAAGCTTAAATTCTAACGCAGATTGTTTGTTTTTAAGAAACAGTGATGTTTCTTTGTGAACTAAATCTTCAATCATCTGTAAAAATCAAACTAACTATGATTAATTATCAATTAGTTAACTAAACTGTAAGAAGTAAATAAAGTAAAAAAGATTTGGTGGAATTAGTTACTTGGTGAAAAAGGGGTAATTGATTGAGGAAATCATGGAGAGATGAACAAGTGTTTGGGAGTGTGTTTGGATTGCTTTGTGAAATTGAGTGAATTAGGGTTTCTGGAATTCTTGATTTCAGTTTCTCCATTTTTGTTATTTTTTATTTACTATTTTGTGAGAATTGGGGTTAAAGAATAAAACCCTCACTCACTCCCACATGTAGGGGTTTTTGGTCTGGTTTTATTTTGCTGAAAAATACTTACCTTTTTTATTGCAATATATATAAGGATAATTAATATGCTTCTAATATCATACATGCTTTCCCGTCACAAATCATTTAAAAAATATTAAACATTGAGTCTATATGATTAAAATCAATAAAACATGTATGATACATGTTAGTATGCTCTTATTCCCATATATATATATATATATAGTTGTATTGTATAAGTTGGGTATTTTTATTTAAATTATAGAATTGAAATGACAAAATATGTCTAGTATAGAATTTAAAGATGATAATAGATGGTACTATTGGTGTATAAGAAATCATATATCTAATGGTAAACCAAAAGATGCACTTACAACTTACACTCAAAACCATTTTCAATATCGTAACCAACTCCTGAATGTGGTTCCTTTGGTGTTGAAAGCCTGCGCTTATCTTTCCATGATTCATTTCGGAAAGGCGTTACATTCGGAATCGATCAAAACCGGTGTGGGATCGAATGTAGTCGTAGGAACCTCGACGGTGAGTATGTATGCTAAATGTGGTCATGTGACCAATGCGCGCAAACTGTTTGATGAAATGCCTGTGAAAAACGTTGTTACGTGGAACGCAATGATTGGTGGGTATATGTTGAATGGGTTGACAGAACCTGCATTAGACCTGTTTGATAAGATGTCAGAGAAAACGGAAGTTTCATGGATTGAAATGATTGCAGGGTATGCTAAGATGGGAAATACTGACATGGCTAGGGGCATTTTTGATAAGGTGCCGTTAGCGTTGAAAAATGTCGTTACTTGGACAGTTATGGTTGATGGGTATGCAGTCAACGGTCAGATGGATGCTGCTCGGGATGTATTTGAGGTTATGCCAGAACGTAATTGTTTTGTTTGGTCTTCAGTTATTTCGGGGTATTTTAGGGAAGGTAATGTGATGCAAGCTAAAGCTATCTTTGATAGAATTAAGGATCAGAATTTGGTGAACTGGAACTCATTGATTTCTGGGTATTGTCAGAATGGTCTTTGTTATGAAGCTCTAGATGCATTTGCCAAAATGCAAGAGGATGGGTTTGAACCAGATGAGGTCTCGTTTACTAGTGCTTTATCAGCTTGTGCTCAATTAGGTTTGTTGGAAACGGGTAAAGAACTTCACCGTATGATTACTCAGACAACGAGAATAAATAAGTTTATTCTAAATGCTTTAGTTGACATGTATGCAAAGTGTGGTGATTTAACCAATGCAAGAACCATATTTGAAAACATGTCGGACATTGAAAAGAATGATACTTGTTGGAACACTATGATCTCAGGCTTTTCCATCCACGGCCATTGCAAGGAAGCTCTTGACTTCTTTGATAGAATGGAGAAGTCTCGCTATGTTAATCCAGATGAAATAACCTTTCTCTCAGTTTTATCTTGTTGTGCACACGTTGGGAATGTTAAAGAAGGTTTAAAAACTTTCTCTAAGATGAAGGAATACGGTTTATCAGGTAATGTGAAGCATTACGGATGTTTAGTTGACCTTTTAGGAAGAGCAGGAAGATTAAAAGAAGCATTTCAGATTGTAACAGACATGCCAATGAGACCAAATGACATGGTTTGGGGGGCTCTCCTTGGTGCATGCCGACTTCACTCTGATTTAGATATGGCTAACCAAGTGCTTGAGAGAGTCCGATTGCAAGCTACTCCTGATGGGTCTTCTTATGTGCTTATGTCCAATATTTATGCAGCTTCAGAAAGATGGGAGAAGGCTGAAAGTGTGAGGTTTGTTATGTCTTGTAAAAGGGTTCCCAAAACAATCGGCCATAGTTCAGTCGCCCTCGACAATAGCTAACTTTTATTATGCACCAAATTTAGTGTAAATTATGAATCTTTTTTACATTAAACCAGGTTTTCACTACATGTGAGATGAATGCAAAAGCCATGAATGTGTATTATTTTAGCCAACTTTCTAGAAAAAAATTGAACGTCCGTGCTCATCAACAAGCAACATCTAGATAGGGGCAATTATGCCGTAAGGGACATAGCATCACAGTCCATGTTTCATGATTCGTTCCATTCGCTTTCTTGTTCAAACAGCAACAGTGCCCAGTCTTACTCTTTTTGTAACCGATTTGTGGTTAACCTCTTGAATTCTTTAACAGTTAAGAAAAATGTGTCTTATGTATGACCAAACTTTCACTAACATATAGTTACATGTTTTGCAAGAATCAGATGGAATCTGGAGATTGACATTTCGATGCCAACATCACCTGAACCCAGTAATTTCCCAGTTCTTAAATACTCGTAACACATAGTGGTGATCAAATATTCAAATGTGTAACTTCTAAATTATTCTGAACCCCAACTAGTCGAACAAGCAAAATTTGACTGCGGTAACTATATTTATTTTTGAAAATGATGAAATACAGTGGAAAACTTTCCGTAGCTTATTATATTAGGAAAAGTACATACAATAAATACAGACACAATAACAAATTGAATGAATCTTGCATTAAATTTCTCGGGGGAAAAAAGAACTGTACAAGTGGAAAGAATGCACTCGGAGCAAAGAGCAGGAGATTACATGTTAGAGGGTGAATCTTTTTGTATAAACATCAAAAGGTTCACTAGCCGTAAGTTGTGGTTCCTGCAGTAACATAATTAACATTAATCCGCAGATAAAAAATATTTATATAGACGTTTTCCCATGAAAACTGCAGCTAGTCATGTGTATGGACCTGGCAATAATTCAATTTATGGAAGTTTTTTTAAGTTGGATCAATCAACTTATTTGTCAAATGTTATTATGCAAAATATTGGAGGTGGTCTAGTGCACACATTTGCTGTAATATCTAATATTGTGTCCAGACAAAATAAGACACCCTTGAACAAATAGCATTGACAATTAGATCAACCATTCTCCAGAGTTGAAAGCAGAAGATATTTGATCTTCAAGGTGACAGACAGACTTGGACCATTTAGTTATGAATTAGTCAATTCAGTTTATGTTTTGCCTAGACGGGTCAAATGGGTAAAATGAAGAAAAAAAGGAACATGTTAGAAGTTGTTGACACTTGCAACTAGACAACAGTTTGCATATCTTTTTTTATATCGAGCTATACGCGCATATTATTCATGAAAGAAAAAGGATACTAATAATAAACAAAAAGCGTTCGAGTCAAACACAACCGGATTAGACTAGTACAAAATATTGCTTGTTTTACCCTGTTATCCAATCATCCAATAGATCCAATTTGCTATCTTGAAGGGATAATGACTAAGTCAAAAGATTCTAAGCAAAGATGAAAAAGTACCTGTCTCAAGCCACCACCAAGACTTCCTCCGGTTAAAAGCATACCAAGGAGAGATGATACAGCACCACCACTACTGCCACCCATATCAGTTTCATTTTTCCGAATGGTGGTTCTCATTGAGGTCAGCATATCACCGTATGTTGTCCCATGCCCCCGTTCAATTGCTTGTATAAATGAAAATGTCATTGCTCCAGTTGAAGTCACCTTCGAGAGAGACTGCACATATAGATTATTTATATTTATATTAGCACGAATAGTATCCACACCTTCCTCTACTACATAGTTTGATTGAAAAACGTAGTTACAGCAATGCCCAAATTTACACTATCTAGTGTAACTGAAAAGTTTTCATGAACAGATATTTCACTTTTTATAGTACAGAAGATTACTTTTTCTTGCATTAAACAAAAAAATCAATGAGGGAAAAAGTATAAGAAATTACAGAGGTATCAGCAGAGGATTGATCATCGTCACAGCCACTAAATGAGATGACTTCCCCTCCATTTGTGCCTTTCCATATTCCCGATTGAGGACTATGATCCTCCCATACATACCTCCCACTCCTACATCAAGACAACATATACTACGTCAAGAATGAAAATGAAAATTGGACCATAAAGTGGGAACGAGACCCATAAAATATGCAAAAAAGAACAATTGAAATTTACTGTACCTTTCCATTCTACAAAGAAAGGGTAAATCTAGCATGGTACCACTATGACAAGCGTCGATAATGGCATGAAGCTTGACACCATGAGGTAGTGGCTTGACCATAGTTGCATTTATCTCATCATCAACAATCATTCCTTGAGTCTCAAAATCCAAAGGACAAAGTGTCTCATCGTATCCATCAATCTCATCGCCATTGTAGTTCCTTTGTTGAGAACCATGACCAGAAAAATGGAATACTAATGAATCTCCTGGCTGACAATCTTTGACAAGCCAATACATGGCCATTCTGATGTTATGTTTTGTTGGAATCCTGTAACGATCCGTTTCCTCTTCTGTAAAATCAGTTATTGGATGTCATGCCAAAATGTTTACTTGTAAAGTCAAAGTTATGACTTCTCAGAGCCAGACTTGATATAAATATTTCACAAGCTTAACACAAATACAAAATCTTTTGTACATACATATTGGTTAACATAATTATTGCTATGATCGTTTTTTTTAACTACTTGAAAAAATGTATATCAGTGTTTAGCAAGAAAAGGCCATTTGTTAAACTTCATTTCTTTTTGTTTGCACTGATTGACTATCAAAACTATGTTATCATTAAAAACATATACCTTGGGAACATTCTTTGCAATATGAAGAAAGATACCACATACAAACACTTTTCTCCTCATACCTCATAAAGCAAGAAGCCTAAGTGCACTACATAATTGATACTTGCATTTCTAAAAATACCTACATATATATATATACAAGCAGCCACACTATGAGTCGTGAAAACAAAGTGAACTATTCCTTCCATTTTAGTATTGTTATTCTACTTTATGTTAGATTTTTGATCTCTATAATTTATAAACCTGTTAGTTTTTTAACATTTATGCATTGATCCATTAAGTCTCAATTTCCTCATATGATTGATTATAGAAAGCAGTATATATGTTTCCGGCCAACTAAGTTTGTTCAAATGTCATTATCATTATTTACTTCAGAGTTATGATGAAGAACATGGAATGCGGTTTTAATACTAATAATCTCATTTTAGTATCTTATCTTAACCAATAATCTCATTTTAGTATCTTATCTTAACCTTCTAAACAATATTTCAGCAAATTTAACTCTTTGGTGCATCACATAAATTCTTTGCAAGTAAAACTTGAGAACCCACAAGCCAATATAGCTATTTTATCAACAAATTAAAAAATTATACATTAAAGTTTAGTTAAATGACTAAATGTGTTCACATTAGAATAAGATAATCACATATACACATTTAAGTCATTCGGTCATACATGTCATTCTACAACGTGTTCATTATTGCAATTGCCAGTAATAGAACAATAACATGTTAAGAGATAATCATAACTCTAACCAAGCTAGATTCAAATATATATATATATATATATAAAGTTGGATATATAAAAATCAAACATTAAAAAAAAAAAAAACGCAAAAAAATAAATAAATAATAAATGACACATATAATGATAATTAAAAACTATTAAAAAAAAAAAAAAGAAAGAAAGAGATACCTGTAAGCATGAGAATAGAAGATTCAGGAAATTTAAACTTATTAGTCAACAAATATTTCATGCACTTGGCATCATTAATACATCCTTTCAACTCATGTTTTGTTCTTTTATACGATATCCCACATATAACTGCTCTTTTTCTCCCGTTGACCGAAGGTACTACTGCTGGTGTTTGACCAAAAGATGGCATATGGTTATATACTGGTGGTGGTGGTTGCTGAGCTGGCGGTGGCGCGTAATGGGCATTGAAAGAACCACTACTACCAGTTGGTGGATAATGATGATGAGGTGAGACCGGTGGTGGTGGTAGGCTACGTGGGTCAGCGACACGTGTAATGGCTTGGCAAAGAGCACAACGTATTGATGTTGCTCCTGGTGGAAGTTGTAAAGGTGTTCTGCAGTTTGAACAGTCAACTAACATCAACATGTTTGTTTGTTTTTTGTTTTTTTTTTTTGTTTTAAGGAAGAAGAAGATGATGATGATTGTGTCTTGGTGTTGGGGAGTTGGTGAATGAAAGTATATGGTGAGTTGTATTGGAAATTTGGAATGGGTGGGCTGCTGATTGTCATTTGACCATATGAATGTTAAGTTTACATATTGTCCCCATGTAATTTGAGTGTGTTTGCAAGTTTGGTTATTTTAGTTTTTGTTAGTATTTGGATATTTGTTACGAAAGTAGCAACGGGTGACAGGGAAGTGTATTGTTGTTAAGATGTACAACTTGGGGTATGTATCTTATGTGGTAACAACATTAACTTTGTTGGTAATGGGTTGAAACATCTTCATCACTCCCTTAATCATAATCGCTGATTGAATCAGGTATGTTCTAACATTATGGATAAATAATTTAATTGTTGGCCAATTTAGATAGTTGGTTTTTGTTAATTTTTTTTACAAAAACGTATATACCACAAATACGTATAGATCGTGGGGATTGTAGAAGTAACGAGTTGAGTAAACGAGTGTTTTATACTCGTATTATGATGTTTGTATACAACATATCTTATTGGAGAGATAAGAACATAAAACAACATAAGGTCATAGTAGAGTTATTGTGAGGCTTGAACTAAATTACTTGAAGTATGTGTTTGTTTAAAATATCCAATGTTTTGCCTATAAACGCTTGTGTTAACAACTTAATTAACAATAACATAAAATGTAATTTATATTTTGTTAATAATTATTTTTTTTTAAATTTAGATTGATATGTCGCAATAATAGTATTATCTATAGTGATGCCCATTACAAAAGGTCTGAAATTTTGATTATTATATGATATTTATAGTCTTATAATACTTGCAATATTGAGATATTTAAATGTAAATACTTAGTGGTAAATCATATCAAGGTTGAATAGTATAGCATGGTTTCTTTTATACAAACTCTTTCAGATAAGCAATATCTTAACTTTGATTACATAATTAACCGGGTTCTCATTAATCTCTTGCAAAAAAGTAATTTTATTTTCGTTAGTCATGATTATTAAGAACAATAAAAGTAGCAGCTAGTTCGTGGGGTTTTCAATAATTTTGTATTTTGTGATTTTATTTGTAGGTTCCAGTTTATATAAAAAAAATTTGTATCCTAAATATAATTTGATTTTAATTACTAATAACAACAATGAGTATCCTAATTATAGCATGATTACAATTACTAATAACAATAATAGTACAAGTAATTTGATTACAGTTAATAATATAAAATAAAATATTGATATAAATGTAACTTCCCTAACTTTTAGTTATATTTTGCTATTAGATGGACATTATGTAATGAAATATTAATTATTTTTAAATTGGGGTAAACGTGTAAATTGTTTATGGAAAACCAAAAAGTGTAAATTAATTTAAACATGTGTTGATTTAATTAATTTTGAGAAATTGAGAGTTGTGATTGGTCAATTGAGGTTATATCAGTTATCTTTTAGTATAATTTTGAGAAATTGAGAGTTGTGATTGGTCAATTGATGTTAGATTTGTTTCCTTTTATTATATATTAAGATTAAGATTAAGATAAAATACTCGTAATATATTCTTCTTACTTTAGGATTTTAGGCTACAAGAGGAATACAATTTAGACATACTTGAACTTCTAGGGCTGTTCAAGAAAGAAAAAACTTGAACCTCTAGGGGCTGTTGTGAAAACATGACGAAGACTTTACGCCAAAATCCGAGTTGACCTAGTAAATCGTTTCCCCAAACGCATAAGCGCGTGAAACGCGGGGCAAGAAGCTTCATTGGACAATTTGGAACAAATTAAGACTACTTGTCTAAATTATTCACATTCATTTTTTTCTAAAATATAAATACAATCCTAATAAAAAAAAATACGCGCATAATGTGATAGTAGTAGTAAAGTCGAATGGTGTAGGTAATTATTGTAAAGATTTTGATTTAGGGATAAAGATGGTGTTATTTATTATTGAAAGTTGACGTTAATTTAATTCATTAAGGTAATTTGATCCATTAACATATTTTCTTTTGAGGAAACAATCTCTACAAAAACATAAAGGGAATTACCTGTTTGTTTTTTTTTTAATTAAAAACTTGCAAATTAGTCCTTTAAATATTTAAAATTCCTTAATTGTTTCCTTTGATTTTTTGTCACACGTCTCTCACTCTCTTTTCTATCTCTCGCAAATCACAGTAGGATATATTCCCACAAAACAATGATTATGAGCGCCAATTACTCCCGCCAAAAATTATTTATTCCCGAAAAATTAAATGAATTGCATAATGGCTGAAATTATCTTTTAATCAAAGTTCTTAAATCATTCATTCACTTTCGCAGTTCATTTTTTTTTCTTATCGAATAAAAAGTTATTAACCGAATTCCTTAAGTGTAAAAACAATGGTTTCGTAATATCATTGTTTTGTGGGAATTTATGCATCTAAAAACAAAATAAAATTTACAGCAATGAAATCTTTGATTAAAAGATGATTTCAGCCATTATGCAATTCATTTAATTTTTCGGGAATAAATAATTTTTGGCGGAGTAATTGGCGCTCATAATCATTGTTTTGTGGAATGAGAATAGAAAGATTCAGGTACTACATTGTATCTTTTATTAATATCAACACTTTGTGCAAACAAATACAGGTATTTAATTTAGTCATTTTGTATGAATATGCATAAAGCTAGTGGAGTTGGTAGACTTCCATGGGACTTGTTGATTTTATAATTTTGTCCCAAACAACATATTAGTTATTAGTCTATTTTAGTCTTGGACCTCTTTGTTCAGGTCATTGAGTCCAATTTAAATGAACTAAGCAACTTTCCTTCTTTCTGGAAGATGTATGTAAGGCCTTTTGTGCAATCTTTTTACTAGTCTTTCAACACATAAAATATGTTAGTTCGAGGACTGTGATCGCCTTTATATAAGCTGCTTATTACGAGTATAAATGTAATAGATTTTAAGCCCACGGATTCATACGCGGATAGGTTTAATATAGATTATATCAAAAAATTTAAACGTTTTTACATATATCAAGGTTTCAGTTTACACGCTCATTAGTCATTACTCATTCAAAATGGTCGTTCAAGTGAAATTTTCTTCATCTAGCCATGTATATATACGCATAACGTAGATATAAGACGGTGTAACACTTTCAAATTTTGATTTAACTTGATGCATACACTGATTAATACGACATGATAGACATGCTATGAATACAAGGCAATATATATTGAAAATACTATCTTTTGTTGTCTCAAACTCTCAAATCTCAAGCAGGTCCCCAGAAATTGTTTGATAATTACTTATAGCGAAAAATCAATTTTTCAACAGCAGAGTACTCAGACATGGAAAAGACAGTCAGAATTTGGTGAGACGAGATAATAAAGCGGAGACAAATTAGCACAAAAAATGAACCTTAAAAATTACAAGGCACAAGGTTACACTGGTAGTTGCCTACGTATTAAAAAGGTGCAACCTTATACCTTGAAAAGATCCAACCTTTCCAATGGTTATAACGACATCATTCTGTTTACAGTTTTCCTGTTAGGCAAAAATCTCTCAGCATTTTTCCAACTATAACAGACACAAGATAACTAAAGGCTCAACAAGTCTTAACCACTTGATGGAGCAAGCAGATGTGAAATAAGAATAAGACACTGACAGCAAAGTACACAACAGAAGAAAATCGTTTACTATAGACCAACGGTTCCAGTCTCGAATCTAGTTGTCACTCATCAATATGGTCTGTACCACATCGGCCTCCTGGCTCTTGGGATCCTTCTGCAACATGATAAAATATATGTTAGCTATCAGAAGGTTGCAGCATAAACACCTTCACCATATTCGACATCACAAATGCAAATATCAAGATACAGGGTTATTGAAAAACATAAAAGAGTATACTCTCGTAATATTTTTTAATTCAAACAGTTGAACATAAATACTTTGTCAATCTTATGCTCGTAAGCTTTAGAATCATGTCAGTTACAAGACCTTTGGTAGAAAACTTATCACATAACTTAAAAGAATTGACCAAAATTTGGAGAAAACAAAAGGAAAAGCAATTTGCACAAAGGAAATGTTAAGTCATATACACCAGTTATTTATGTTTGATTCATCAAATGAAAATTGGTCAAAATTGAGATAACTGGTATGAACACTAAAATAGGGTAAGTGTATGTATATGATTAATACTTGTTTGACGACTTTGTATATAAAAATTAGAGAGCTATGATAACACAGCTACATATAAACAACTTGAAAAACTATTCTCGCCATCAAAAAAAAATTAGGTTAAATCTGAAGAGTGTCACTGAGAACGCATTGTTTATCAAAACTTGGTACGAGATACATCTCAATAATCTATTATTTTGGCGATTTCTGATTGTTTAAGGCGGTTTCCGAATGTCAATGACAATTGGAGGAGGTGGCTAGTAGTGGTGGTGATAGAGACACAAAGACAGAAAGACAAAGAGAAAGAGAGAGATGTGTAACATTTTTATAGGGCCGAGAAAAGATGATTTGGCTCATTCCCATCCGAGCACCTCAATCTTAAAAATGTTGTGCCATGATGGGTAAAGGCTTTGTAGTTTTGTATAATAGATAGGTTTTAAAAATCTCTTTAGTAATAACAGTAGTGAAATGGAGTTCTATCCTTTTAAAACAGAATATGCCACACAGTGGTGATTACACATTTCAAAACAAGAAACCTTCACTGATCTTTTAAAAAACTAAAGCCACTCAATTAAATCCTAACTGTCTACTTATTCCTCAATGAATATTCATAGTCACAATACTCGCTGCAAAAACAAAGTAGCAAGTCCAAGTGTAGAGTTCACAAAAGTGTAGGTACAACGTACACCACAAAAAGATATATAACCTCAAAGCTCAATCACTTGCTTAATCAAAACAGACTTGCCACATAGTTACTACAAAAATTCAATCATTTACATTTTCAGGTATAGGTTGGTACATACCCGTAGCCATATGAAGAAAACATTGGTTGGACAGGCATGTAAGGCCTTCGTGAGCGAAATCCATACGGGTTGGGACGCCTCCCTCTGAATTGCTTCATCCCAGGAACATTGGTTCGCTTAGCAGCAACCTGCATAAAAATTACTAGTGAGAATTGGAAGCCCAATATCTGTAATATAAGAGGTAGCAATTCTCAGGACATTTATTTAAAGACGGGTCATATAGGTTATGTTCAGCCTCAAAGGAGTAACTAAGAAAACTTTGTTAGATAAACGGGCCAAAAGTCACCCCGAGTATGTTATTCAAGTATACACCCTGTTACCCTCCCAAATCACTTTATTCCAAGTCAGATCATTTTGGTATCATCTAGCTTAGCTGCTTAACTAAGTAAATTAATTATCTACAAAGAAGCTTACAAAATTAGGCTAAAGAAGTATTCCCGCCTTCCCGGGAAGCCCCAATGTTGTGACCCAACCCACCCAATTTGCCACATATAGTGAATATGTTGTAATGAACATAATAGAAGGTAATTACGACCTTAAGTTGGCGCCCATGCAATTCTGATTCATTCAAAAGCAAAGAATTCTGGACAGATTCAAGTTCTACGAACTCCACGTATGCAAAGCCTTTTGGTTGACCAAACTTGTCTGTTAATATTGTCACCCTATTTACAGTTCCACAAGACTGAAAATGCTGCTGAACCTCCTCAGGGGTACATGCATAGTCTACCTGAAGTTCAAAATGAGAATATGAGCGCCACTCCAAGAGTATATACAAAAGATACTTCTAAAGAAAGAATAAAGAGTGGCATCCAATACAATGCATTGGCACAAGAAGAGAGATAGGGAATTAGGGATTAGAGTATTAAGACAAAAACAACTTCATTAAACCAAAATTAACTTTTTTTAGAATTTGATATAGAAAATAAACCATGTAACTAAAGCTAACACTAAACAAAGGCATATCAAATAAGTGATTCAGAAAATCTGCATTTAAAAATTAACAAATAACGTTTAGGGCATAGGCATCGGAGGTAACTTGACCGTATTTCATTATATTGTCAATTTGTAATATGTCCTTTGAATCCAAAACAGAAAGGTAGCGGCATCTTTTTACACCACATTCTCTACAGTTATTAGCAATGATTCCACACATACATAAGTAGGGGCACCAAAAGTATACTCGGTAACTTTATCTTACTTCATATGATCAGTAGCAATGATATTTATTATTTCTATAACCTCTGTTTTTCTCTCGACTTGCTTCTGTTCTCGAGGTAACACCCTGGCAATAAAGGTGGAGCTGCTAGAGACCATTTGACCATACTACATCGTATTGGAACTGATAAAGGCGGATAAACGATGGCTATGGGTTGGGGGAACTGCATCAGTCAAAACGAGGGGCAAGCTCGGTAGATTTGTTGGCCTTTGGGGGATTAAAGACAGGGGTAAGTTGGTTTTGCCAGTCAGATATAAGTTGACACTTTGAAAGACAGATTTATTATAATATAAGTATTATAATAATGATGAAAAACAAATGTAATAATAAACTATTTACTAGAACAAATGGAAATTCGAAGGTCCACAAATTCAGCAAATGTGACCACTAACACAAATTGCATCTAAACCATTTCAGATAAGTTTAAGTAGCATAAGTGGGACAACGGTGAAACACAGTACTTGGTGACAGTTCCCTTAAGAATTCAATAACTATTAAGCATGGTAATAACTGTACAAAATATAATGATATCCTACTTTTGCACACCAAGACAGGTTTTATAGAAAATGAAATAAGGTAAAGGAACAAAGGATTAAATATCTTACGTTACCAACATATATCGAACGAGCATCAGCCTCTTCCTTCTCAGCCAGTGTAGCAGCAGCATTGGGGTCTTCTGATAATTCCAAATTCAAACAGCAAAAAGAATGTCAATAAATTAAGATAAAAATAAATAATGAAACATCTATATCTTAAAAGGAAGATCGGTATTAGAAAGAAATCATGATACACATGAATTAATTGCAAAAACTCAATTATCTGGTATCCTAGTTTTACAACTTCCATGATCTAATTTTTAAGTTTGCAAAGTAGAGGATGTCAATCTTGTTGTAAAAAGGGAATGAAATTACTATTAGAAGACTTGTATCCATATCCAACAAATGTGTTAATTTATTGTTAAGTAGTGCAACTAAACCAACCACCGTTTCCAAAATTATCCTACATTCAAACTGTGTTCCGACCACTATAAATATTCAGTCAATTAACTAAACCGGTTATAACAGTTCTCTTCAAATTGATTATACTTAACTGTTAACATTTCTATCAATCTTAACTTACTAAACTAACTACAAACAAGATTAATTTTTTCAACTTAGGCTTCATTTTGTATACCATGGATTGTGTTGATCTTTATATAGCAGCATGATATAATGGTATAGTATTTGAAGCTAGAAAACATTATGTAGAAGTGGTTTGTAAGTAGTTTGTCAATATGCAGAGCCTTCAAGTATTTTGGACGCTATGCACCTAACGCCTCCTAAAATCATAGTTCACATCTTTTTTATCCAATTCTAGCGAGGAGGCAGGGCATCAAAAGATTTTCCAATGATAAAAGAAGACCCTTGAAATAGATAAATATACACAAAACTAAATGACATAAACCAGGTCTCTAAAGACTTTCCTTTTTCTCACATTAACTCACTACCGGTTAGTTTAAAATAAACAAAGAAACAATACGAAACTTCTATACTTCTTTAGGCCTTAATCACAAAAACCATACTATACTAAAACCGTCACCACACATTCTTTTACCATCAATATAAAAACAAACCACGATCAACGGTGGTCAACGGAAGATACTCGTTGAATATTCAAATACAACATAAGCTGAAGAAACAACATTGATTTTGCCTTAACGAGCCCTATACATAACTAAACTACACAGCTTAATCAATTTCTCCCACTAACCCTGTCTGTTAGCACATAAACGATACAAAATCACATCATCGTAATATCCCCATTTACGAAAAAGCAAACTTAAGATAGTCATAAACAATGATCCTCCAACATTACACGTCATATATATATATATACACACACATTAAAACAAGAGTGAATACCTTGAACAGAACCCATCTCCTTCTCAACTTTCGCCTGCATTTCACGAAGCGCACCGGCTTCCTCTTCGATCTCCTTTAATCTCTTCTTCATCTCCTCTAAATCCTATATATTTAACACACTCACATAAATTAAAAAACTTTAACCTAAAAAACTCAAATTCAACTTACACACAATCAATTAATCAATATATATACACATATATATACATATAAAATACCTTAGAATTATTAGGATTAGCTTCCACATCTTCCTGTTCTTCTCTAGACATATCGTAATCGGCATCCATCTCGGCTTCATCGGGAATTTCACCGCCGTAAACGTCGTGTTCTTGATCTTGTTCACCCGTGTGATCCATTCTTTCTAAAAATTGTTTTTGTGAGTGACTGGGTGAATACCCAGATTGAAATTAGGGTTTTGTAGGGTTTTTAATTTGCGGGAATTTGGGGGTGAATAATAATGTGAATGAAAAAAATCGCAAATTTTATTTTTGTTATTTTGGTGTTGGGTTGAAGGTGTTTTGGAAGTCTAAAATACGGTTGGACAGGCTTAAATAGACTATATAAACTGTAGGATATATTAATAGCCCAAGTACAAGTCTAAGCCCAACCAATGTTCAGGTTATTCAAAACTATTCAAAACTTGGTGGTAGTGATGGCTTGATAATGGTGACGACAGGTAAAGGTGGTAGCGACTGGCGGTAGCTGCGAGTAGTGTAGTTTATTGATCTAAAGGTCTAGTGTAGTTATTTTAGAAATTAAAGGATGTACATAGTAAATTAACTTGATTAAGGGTATAGTGGATATTCAATAATGTTAGGTGGTGTTTGGTTGGATGGAAAGGAAAGATGAGAAATGGAAAAGGAAACATATCCTCTGTTTGGTTGATACGTGGAATGGAAACATATAATCGGATATCCATTCTCATTCTCTAATTTTAATTCCTCTGTAAATGGTAAGGAAAAGCTGGGAATGAAAAATTATGATGGGAGCCTTTCCCACTTCTTATCTCGTGTGAATCAGAGGTCGTGTTAAAAAACCGAGGGTATAAAAGTCCCCTATCACGTGACTTGCACATTTTCTCCCAAAATCAAAAGGAAACATTCAGATCTATCTAAGATGAATTCCAACCTAGTTAGTTCTCTTTGTCTTCATCAACCTTGATTTTCAAAGAACCTGTTGTTCATCCATACTAGGGTTAGTTTTCTCTTTTTTCCTTTTTCTTCTTACTCGCTAATGAAAATGGTTCAAACCTAGCCAATAATGTTTGAATCTTCTGGTCATTCTCTCAAACCTAAACGATGTACACATCTATTGTTTTGTCTTTCTTTTCATCTCGATTGTATATTGTATGATGATGATATAAGATCTAATATTTGATTAATGATGTTATTTTTTTCTTATGTATTTCACATTATAAATGTTTCATGTTATTTCTTATTTTAAACCTATTTTCATCTATTTTAATTGTCAGTATGTATGTGTATCAGTTAACCTAGCAATTTTTTATATAATTAAACCTTCCAACACGACCTGGTCAAGTAGTTGATTTATGTGATTAAGTTCACCTGTTGTAGCCCTCTTTACTAAATTTTTAAACTAATGTGTTCGCTTTTTTAGATAATGTATTGCAATCTTCAACAATATACTAGTTGTTGAGTTTTCCATCTTTCGGGTCTTGGGTTGTTGCTAGTTGTTGGGTTATGTATTATCGTGGACTGAACAATGATTTCTTGATATGTCAAATGTGTGTTTATCGTGCATCTTTGCATTTTAAGTTTGCTTGTTATATAGTTCAGGTACTCAAGGAATTTGTGTATAACATAAATGAAAGATGTTGTCAAATTGATGCAATGCGATGTCAGGCTTATTTCATATGTATCGAGTCTAACGTTGCTTGTTGCTAATGGTGTTAGTTGTGTTTTCTACGCCAGCTAAGTTGTTGATGTTTTACTGCTGGTATTACAAGTTTGCTTTTGTATGAGTTGTGGGTAATGTTTTCTGTCATCTACAATGGTTGATATACATTGATATGCTCGCTGCATGTTATTTGATCTCCATGATCTTGTGCAAGTTTTACTCATATCATAGATAGTATGTATACTTAATTTGGTGTTGAAAATTTGGTCAGAGATACTTTATATGTTTGTACAGATTGATTTATTGGTCTAGTATGTTGATAGTATATAGTCCTTAATTTCATTACTTGTAATTTGTAAAAGCTTTAAATCTTTTTATAACTATGTTATTGTTATATATTAAACCATTGTTGGTGATGTAGCTTGTGGTTACAAACGATTTTTTATATTTATTTGCTATATATATATATATATATATAGGAGGCCCATCCAATAAGAATAACTTAAAAATAAGAACCAATAAGAACAAATCATGGCCTTTGATTTTCTAGATCGATGGTTACAACTTTTTCAAGCAAATTAAATATTAAAATAATGCTAAAAGGGTATATAAGGAAATCCTTCAATGCCTGCCCCACGTTGCTATCTTCCAATCTAGCCTTCAAATATTTTCTGCAAATTACGAGTAGTTATAAAACCAAAAATATGAAGATTCCATATCTTTAAATCAAATTTGAGAAAAAAATAATTATCCTTTTTTGCAAAAAAATCTAAACCGTTGACGTGGTGGTCTAATTTGGATAAACATTTATTAGATGAACATCATATCATCTATTAATTGTTTTATATAAATTGTTCACTAATATTTAGTTTTTTGAATTTATCCGTTGTGTTTCTTTTTTTCTTTTTCTTTCAGATGCAATATTTATCTAGTTTATTTTTAAGTGCGTTCATTATATTTTGTGCATCCAACGTGTTTTTCTTTCCTTTCTTTTTCAATTACCGAGTAAGAAAAAATTGCATTTTATTAGTATTTACATAATTTGTGCATCCTCCTATGTTTGTAAAATTTGTGCATCCTAACTTTGTTTTATGCTGAAGTTGTGTTGATTTGTGCATCCTCTTGTGTTGATTTGTGCATCCTAAAGTTTGTCTTTTTTTGCATCCTGAATCTATAAAATCAAATTATTTCATTCGCATGTTCATATTGTATCTTCAAACTATTTTTTTTTTCCATCCATTTTAAATTAATCATGCATCCTCTAACTTAATCGATGTTTGTGCATCCATGAACATTATAAATTAATTGTTCATCCATTTGTAATTTTCTACAAATCAAACAACTTATAATATAAATTGTGCAACTTAAAGAATTTATGTTTTTAATTGAATTAGATTGAGATGGAAGTTATTTTTTTCCTTACGTACAATTAGTTACCAAGTGGTTACAAAATTAATACATAAATAAAAGTTTTTTAAAAAAATCTATCTCATGTCAAAATTCCTCTTTTACCCTCTATTCTCACCGTTCTTATTTTAAACCTGTTCTCACAGGAAAGTTACCCTATATATATATATATATATATATAGGGGAAAGATAATTTGAGACCACCTCTTATTTTAGGACCAACTAGGACCATTGATTTTTGTACACCATCATAATCTACTACGATATATATGACTTTTTTGTAAAAATACTAAGACTTTCCGACGACGGGCCCACAGAAAAATCATGTGTAAGTAACTTACACATGATTACACATGATTTTTCTGTGGGCCCGTCGCTTGAAAGTCTTAGTGTTGTTACAAAAAAGTCTTGTATATCATAGTAGATCATGATAGTGGTGTGTAACTTACGAAAATCAATGGTCCTTTTTTAGACTTTTTTTAGTTGGTCTCAAATTATCTTTCCCCTATATATAACTTATGAAAATCAATGGTCCTTTTTTAGACTTTTTTTAGTTGGTCTCAAATTATCTTTCCCCTATATATATATATATAGGGGAAAGATAATTTGAGACCAACTAAAAAAAGTCTAAAAAAGGACCATTGATTTTCGTAAGTTACACACCACTATCATGATCTACTATGATATACAAGACTTTTTTGTAAAAACACTAAGACTTTCAAGCGACGGACCCACAGAAAAATCATGTGTAAGTTAACTTACACACTTACACATGTGTAAGTTACACATGTGTAAGTAACTTACACATGATTCTTCTATGGATCCATCGCCGGAAAGTCTTAGTGTTTTTACAAAAAAGTTTTGTATATCGTAGTAGATCATGATGGTGTACAAAAATCAATGGTCCTAGTTGGTCCTAAAATAAGAGGTGGTCTCAAATTATCTCACCCCTATATATATATATATATATAGGCTTAACAAATGAAGTTAATCCATAGATAAATACATAAGTGAAAATGCATATAAAAATTCATTTCCATTTCACTGAAAAATATAACTAAACAAGGGAAATGATTATCCTCCTTGTTTATAATATTGATTCTCTGCTTATACCAAACATATGAATCATTCTACTTTTTTTTATTCCATTCACTCTTTTAATTCCATTCTCTACCATTCACATGTACCAAATATCCCCTTAAAGCTTGCAATAACAAATAACTTGTTCTTATAGTAGACATTAGAACAGGACATGCCAAAATCTTTTACCTTTTTCTAATCTGTCACACGAGTTTTATGTTCTATGTAAACTCATTTATGAAACTGAATCAGATTAAACCGAATCTAATTCCCAAACACATCTTCAGTTGCATGCAGTAAAGTGATTTTGGCCTAGCCGTGCATCGTACGGGTTTGCACTCTAGTATATATATATATATAAATTTACCCTTTTTCTTTCAACTATTCTATTTTTAAATTACCATAAATGTCATTATTAATTAATATAACTTATGTGGCGTTTCCAGGCGTTCTCGACCACTTTTTGGCCGAGTAATGCCTTGCTCCTACTAGTCTAAGGGTATTATAGGTATATTAGGTAATTTAGGTATATTTATACTAGTCTAAGGATATTATAGGTATATTAGGTAGAAATATTTAAATTAGTGAATAAAGAAGAAGGGTAATTTAAGTAGTTTAAATCATATTTTAAAATTAAAAAAAAAAGTTAAAATAGTTTATATGATAGTATAGATATAGGTAAAGTAAAATAAATATATGTATTTATAGTAGTGTAGTTCACTGTTTCATGAAAAATGCCAAGATAGTTGGATGTGTATAGTACCTTAAAATATTGTTATCGTATAGAGTTGTGGTTCAGTCACTTGACATTGGCTGGCGTCAAGCAACTTCTATCCCCACACCGGGTCCCATATTCTTAACCCGGCCCGCTATACATTTTACTATTTTCACCGCTGTAAAAACTTGTACTTTCTTCATCCCTACTTGTACCTCCATTCTATCACTACGATTATTAAATCAAAAAATTCAAAATTAAAATGAATAAAATATGTAGATACAATCATCATATCTCTATCTCCATGTCAATTCACAAACCCTCATTTCATTCCCCCAAAAATATATTAAAAAAATGCATCCTCTCTCCGAATCCAATTCCAATCCAACCGCCGCATCTCCGCCACCTGCGTTGGACGGATTCGACGGCGCGGCGGCGGAACAACGTCTTCGAGAAGCGGAGGATCGATTGCGAGAAGCAATTGAGGAATTACAACGGCGGCAACGTCGCGCGAAGATGCTATATCCGCCGTGCGATCACGCCGATGAATCGTGTGTAGCGAACGCTATCGGTAATCTATGTCAAAGCTTTTTATTATCTTATGGTGTTCGTGTCGGAATTGGAATATTGCTTCGTGCTTTTAAACTCGCTAGACGGAAATCCTATTCTTCTCTTCTTGATCTCAAGGTTTGAATATATTGTATCTATATATCTATCTGTACGTATATATGTATTTGTAATTTTGTATGTGTATTAGGAATGTGTTTGTATTTTTTCTGCATAATTGAGCCTCGAAATGATCTAGTTTGTTTATAGGTTTATGAATTTCGGTAGTGATTGTTTTGTATGAAAATGAAGTTAGCATTATGAATATTATGATATATTGTGAGCTGAAACTAAATTAAATCGAGTGTGGAATTACGATCAGTTGAGTGCGTAATCCGTGGGTTTGAATCAGAATGTGGGAATGATCAGTTGAAAGTTTGAAATTGTTTTTAGTTGAGTTTCATATAAAGATTGTGTTTTATCGAAATTTGTTTATTCTAAACTATAATGCTATATGTAGTATCTATGTAATGTTGAAATATTGTAAAAGTCAATGGGCTTTTAGATACAAAGACACTCATAGTATTTCCTGAGTTAGCATGCGAGTACTTGATCGTAAATGGAGGTGTTCTAAAAGAGCAAACATATTAGAAAAAGTGAAATTTAAACTTATATTTAGTACCTATGAATCCAGGATACATTTTTAAAATCTATTAGGCATCTTTAGGTTAGTTTAGCTATGCCTGGAACATCTCTTTTATATGTTTTTGGACATAACTATCTAATTATAGCGTCTATACTTCGTTTATGGTTGAAGTGGGATATTCACTGACTTGCTATGAAGTAAAGATCCAGAAATAACCTTATGCCTATTTTGTACAAGGTGGTAGAACTTACAGTTCTACTTCGTCAAGAGATGACACATTCGTCTTAACTCTTAACTGTCACTGATTTTTACATTACTGCAACAACATGGAAGATATTATGATATTGTTTTTCTCATATTTATTATTTTATTTGGATAATTTTTTATTTATGTGTCGATTGATGTGTATGTCAATTTATTTTAAGCATGGGTTTTGGTAGTAATTAACTGAGTTATATGCAGCAACTGGTATCAGAGAAAGACTTGATAGTGAGAGAGGAGGCTTGCCGGGTTGGTTTGCTTTTTGGAGGATTTACCGGGTCATACCATGCACTTAGATGTTTATTGAGGAAATGCAGAAAGAAAGAAACACCATTCAATGTGTAAGTTATCGTGTAATAAGTAGAAATGTTTACGTCTGTAGATCTTTTTAGTAATATACCAGTATTCCCGATTCCCAGTAAAGTCTTTTTTTTTTTTTTACTTTTCTTCAAGCTATTGTTCCCAATATACCTAGTTCACATATATGACTTTGTTAAAGGTGATGATGGAGCAGAATTTTAGCAGGTTCTATCGCAAGTTTGTCTATTTTAGCATTAGATGATTCCAACCGGAGGCGTACACTTGCTCTATATCTTCTGGCTAGGCTTGCTCAGGTACGTGGTTAACTTGTATTTCATAATGCAATCATTATTTTAGGTCATATACAAATCGTATTCATATTTTTGGTAGATGGGGCAAAACTTGGATATTATCCTACACGATTTTGGATTTTAGACATGTTTTAAGGAACATCTTTTTCAAATTTCAAACAAGAGAGCTGGGTGTTGAAGATAAGATGTGCTAACATATCTGCTGTTTAACAGTGTGCTTATAATTCAGCAAAATCAAAGAACAAGTTTCATCTATGGGGAAGTTCATGGAGACATGGGGATTCATTACTCTTTGCTTTATCTTGTGCTCAGGTACATGTAGGATTAACGTATTCATGATTGATAGTTGCCATAAGTTAGTAATCCTTTTTTTTCTTTTCATTTATATTCAAGTAGCAGTCTCAAGCTAACCTTTAAATGATCACATTTCTAGATAAATTTGAAAAACTTAGACCTGCTTGTTTAGTTGTTTAGCTTTTACATCCTGATTTTTCTCATTAAGTGCTAATTGGAGACGAACTTACATTTTTGATACCTTTTGCTTAACCATTGCAGGTCATGTATGCTTTTGTCATGCGTCCTGAGAGCTTGCCAAAATCATATCAAGATTTTATTCAGAAAACTGGGCCTGTTGCCAAGCCTGTATACAAGGCAGTTAGGGAATGTTGTAGAGGTTCTCCAGTAGATGTCGCATCACTATCTTCTTACTTATCAACCGTGAAGGGTGCTGATGTTGTTGCATTGCAAGAGTTTCCGTCTATTATACCTTGTTCAATAATACACCCAGGCACAAAATCATGCTTGGCTCATAATGCATATGCGACATCAGCTACTTTTAAGAAAACATTTCCGCTTTATTTTTCGCTTACTTTTGTACCATTCGTTGTGCTCCGCCTGCAAAAGGTTAGCTTTTCCATTTAATCGTGTTGCTTTTTCTATACTAATTCATGGATTCAACTATGTGGTCTGGTCTCAAAGAGTGACTGGAGTTAGGCAAAATGGGCTGCTATTGGTAATGGATCAATGTGGGAAATTTTGGTACTTGTTGATCCAATACATGTTTTTTCCAAGTTTTATATATAACTAGTGTGCCAAATATGATTGCCCATTCATAATATTTCAATAATAATCTATTTTTTCAAATTAAATCATTTAGAATGTTTCATGTTTTAAAATTACAATCAGAGCGACTTTCAACCCATTTGGCCCATTCCTTTTTCAACTATCTTTATTCTACCATTTGACCTGTTTGAGATAAAATGTAATCTGAATTGGCCCATCTATAAGTAAATGGGATGACATTGCCATCTCTAGCGGATCATTGTTGAATATATCGTTCTTAATTACTAGTTCTTCTTGGATGGAATAATATCCGTCATGTTTCATTTCTTGCTCAGTTTATGGACGCTCCATTTAGAACCAGCTGGCATGCAGTCATAGGAGCTGTTCGCTCAACAGCATTTCTTTCTTCATTTGTTGGAATCTTTCAGGTTGCTTATACTCCTGTTAGTTCCCACTCGTCATTTAAGACTCATATCTATATCTTACAAGTTTCTCTTTGTAATGTAAGGGAGCCATCTGCTTGCACAGAAAAGCGGCATCACAGGACCACAAGCTTGTATATTGGTTTGCAGGTGGATTAGCTGCATTATCTGTACTTTTGGAGAAGAAAGGTAGAAGAGGAGAGCTGGGATTGTATGTTCTTCCACGAGCTGGAGAATCTTTGTGGTATATATTAGTCAATCGCCGTGTACTTCCAGATATCAAGAATGCTGAGGTAACTTTTCTTCTAAACTTCACTGTATGTTGAAAGTAGTCTGGTGAATGGCATCAGAGCATCATCTTCCATTAATATAACTAGGTTTTTAATACAAGAATACAGTCATTACATTGGTTAGTGGTTACTGCTCCCTGAAATTAATTATTGTGGCTAAGGTGTATAATTTTGAATTGTCAGTTGTAGAGGTGGAAATATCAACTTACTTATGAATCGGTCGGTTTGATTTATTTTATATTATAATGGCTCAGGCAGGTCAAATCTAGAAATGTTTGAATATTAATGAAATGATTGTATACTTCATAAGTTGTGAGCTCTTAATTTAGATGTTCAGAAAAAGATTAAAATTAATTATAATAATAATAAAAAAGACAATAAGACATACAGAAATTAGTTCAAAACAATCATCCAAAGGAATTTGTATAATCGTATTTTACTTCATCCTTCAGTTTTATCCATTTGTGTTGTCTGACGGTTATTTATAATCTGTTATAGGTAGCTCTGTTCTGTGCTTGTATGGGTGGAATGATGTACTACTTGGAACACGAGCCGGACACCATGTCTCCTTTTCTGAGAAGCTTAATTCGTCGTTTTCTTGCCAGTAGAATTAGTAACCCAGCCCCACCATCAAGTCGGAATCCCTCTTACAACTACTTACAAACTCTTGACGCCATCAAGAAACCAACGATGCAGAACCAAGAAACTGAATTACCATCTTCAGAAAAATACAATCTTGAATCTATACCTGGACTATGAGCAACTTTTTCAGACTGCTCATACATACCTAATTGATTCATTCACCTTGACTCATTAGATTGGGATGATTGTTGCATCTTATTCATACAATGATTTGTCATAACTGGGTCTACGGTGCTGAATGCTGATGACCTATTCAAATTCAACTTTTGTAGGTTTTTGTTGTACAATGGAGCACGGTTAGTTCATTTTTTGTAAATATTAGGTACCTCAAAATTGTTTAGACTGCAACTAATTGTTGTACCAAGTTCAGACCATAACAAATAAGTTGTGTTTCAGCTTTATGCGTCATGGGTTGTTATGTTCAGACCAAAACGCCTTCGTTGTGGAATCATCATTGACTCATCATTCTCATGAGTTGAGTTATGACCACGAGCCAACACCATTAGGTGTGAGTCGTGGTACGTTGATTATCGGGCTATTCGTGGTTTCGCTCATTTTTTTTTTCTTTCTCCTACATGTTACTACATTAGAATAAAAAGAATTAAAATAAGTGGGTCTTAAACGAATGGTTGGTTAGTGATGTATTGACGATGTTTTTTTTAAAAGGATCAACGATTAGTAGTGGGGGATTTTTTTGATGTGGCGATGACAGTTGACACGGACCAGTGGTTAACTAAATAGTTAGATGGATGTTTGAGTCCTCAATTGCTACTCCCGGTGGCCAGTGCCAATAGCAAACACAGAAGAAAAGTTTTCATGATTACAAGTTAAAGATTCACTTGTAATGTTTGTCCCAACTCCCAAGAATACACAAACCGAACAAAAGCACAGTCTCTTTGTATGGGAGCTAGAGTTGGGGGTGGGGTTGCTATAGTGGCTAGGGTGAGTCTTTCTATCCTTCATAATAAAGTAAAGGATGGTTTTATTTAACAGTAATACTATGCGGAAATCATACGACCTAGATACGGAGTTCATACGTTTTGAATGCGGCTAACTATCAAGTTATTTAAGATGCTAGCTGCTTAGCTTTACTAGAAGGTCGATGAGCAGGGTCAATCTCCATGCCCTTTCTTCTTTAAGTCCTTAAGGCGCATAAATAGCGGTCTAGGGTTTAATATAAGAACTAAGATTGAATAAAAAACAAAGAAAACAAAAATAAAAAAAAGTGGATTATTACGTGTTTTTTAGAAAAAGAAAAGAGGTGATTGGAAAAGAAATCCATGGGTGATCCCTACATATTTTGCTTATGTCAAATCTGCGGCCTAATTTTGAGATGATTGCAAAAGAACATGAGTAGACATCTTATTAAATTACTAATATACCCTACATACCTTTATATAATAATTATTTTTTCCCTTCAAACTCATTCACCATTTTTTTTGGTAAAAAATTATGTTAGTTGAAGGGAACAAAATTAAATAAATTAATAAAAGTATGGATAAAAAGAAATAATATTCATTCATCTTCAATAAAGTTCTACTAAAACTCATCGCATTTTTTAGATTGCTAAAAGGATTGTCTAACCAATGTAAACACATTTTGGATTGGAGTATTGGACTAGAATCGTGCCCACATGATAAGCGATGATAAATTAATTTTATTAATTTTTGGTGATGATAGTTTTTGTTTCTGAAAACATTTTTTATAGGTTAATTCTTTATCGATTTGAATTTTTAAAATTATGACATATTTATTTGTAGAGATATAAATAATCAAGATTAAATCAATATATTTTTATGTAGTACAATTAATTATTTATAGTAATTAATATTCTACACTACTTCAGAACTTCGCTACTAGTTTTGTCCCAAAAAACGGGCCAGCCCATCTAAAACCCGACCCGCAACCCAAATTTCAGAAACAAGTTTAAACGCAACAGCACAGGAGGGAAAACCTCAACACTTCTCGTATACGCCTTCTATTTTCAACTCTTCAATTCCGCCCTAATTACTCGTATAATTATGATTTTGATTTCGATTTTATAAAACTCTAAAAAGCACTCACAAACCAACATTTCTAATTCCTATATTTATCTAACACAATAATAATAATAAATTAATGATGAACAAAGAAAATGAGGGTTATGGAGAATTATCAGATGAACAAAGGGCTCGGATTTCTCGAAACTTCAGAGCCGCCAAAGCTTTACTCCATCGAAAGCGTTGTCGCGATACTTCCGATTCATTTCCTCAAAAGTACGTAACCTTCTAAATCCCTTTGTTTTGTTTTTATATAATTTTTTAACTGTAATTCAATTAATTCACATTTTTATTTTTAGGGCTAATAATTTGTCGCATTTTGTTATTGTTTGTATCTAACTTAACTTCCAGAACGTTTCTATCGTGTTGTTGTTGTATGTATATGTATATATAACTTTCAATATATTGTTGTTGTATGTATCTGGTTCCCTACTTGTAACTTGTAAACTAGTGATATGGCGGCTGTTTGATGATGACGTGGAAACTTATATGACTTTATATAATTGCCACGCCAGCAATTGCTGGCGCGGCAGTCATATAAGTTCCAACGTCTTCAAAACCGATACCACATCATCGGTTTATATGTTATATAAGATGTTTTAGAAGTTGGATACATTTTGGTACACTTATCGTTTATTTTGTTATTCATGAAAGTTGTTGATAGTTTATGTTTTGTTTTGTGTTGTAGAAATGGGACTAGACCATCTGGTGTTGGAAGTGTTACTAGAGTCCCGTTTTCAGATATTTCGTCAAATACTTCTAATGTGGTTGCTGGAAGTGTTAATAGAATGCCACTTTCAGACATTTCATCCAACACTCCGCTTTCAGTTAGAAATTGTACAAAGGTTTTGCACAATGAGAATGGAATCTCTCATAGTTCATTTAAAACTCCAGAAAAACAGTTAGGTTATAGTGGGAACTCATGTTTGAGTAAAGTTTCTGTAAGCAGTATTGACTTAAGTTCTGGTGTCGAGGCTCTGGATGAGATAGAACCTAGTTTGGATTCGTTCAAGACTCCAACCAAGCTGTTAGATTTTACTGTAAGTAGTGAAGTTGAAAAAAAGGATTTTTGTGATAATTTTAATGGTGATATGAGCATGGGTGCCTTAATGGAAAATGATGTTGGTTCATCAGCATTTGTAACTCCGATCAGACAACAGTCTTGTTCTAGTGTTAACGAGCCTTTGACAGTGATGCCAACCATTTTCTATGAAGAGTTTGATGATGCCATTTTAGCCGAAATTGATGAAATATGCGAGTCTGGGATAAAGTCAAATATGACAGTTGAGGAGTCTAGCCGTGACATTATGTTGAAGAGTGTGCATACTAAAATGAATAGTTCTGAATTTAGAAGTGATTTGGGTCCTGCTGTTTTGGATAACATACAAACTGATAATAGTACGGATGGAAGTAGTGGCAATGAATCTGGGAAACAAGAGTCTGGGAGTTCTGAGGATTCGGAAATCGGAGGCATGCCTGATGAGTACGCAAAATATATGCAGTCTTTAAATGATAGACAACGTGAAGCAGCCTGCAGTGACATTACAATGCCTTTGATGATTGTTGCAGGTCCCGGAAGTGGTAAGGTTGTGCTTCTGCTCTCCCTTTTCCTTGACATCCCTCTATCTTTTCCTGAAACCTGGCTTACTAAATATATATTTTTGTTAATGCTTTTCTATCTCAGACGTCTACCATGGTCGGCCGAGTTTTAATGCTTCTTCATAAGGTACTATATATCATCAAGTAGCCTGTTACATCTTAATTTGTGAATTGATCGAGTCTTTAGTGACTTATAAAAGTTTTCTATATGTTTTTTTTTGACCAAACAACTAGGGCATTCAAGCATCCCACATATTGGCTATGACTTTCACCACTGCTGCCGCTTCAGAAATGCGAGACAGAATCGGAGCAGTGGCTGGAAAGGCAGTAGCAAAGGAACTCATGATCAGCACCTTCCATTCATTCTCATTGCAATTCTGTCGTTTACATGCTGAGAAGTATGTAACTTTTTTACTTATTGTCAACATGATTATAGGTGGGTTGGGTACAGATGGTGTCAGGTTGGGTTGGGTTGGGTTGATAATGATGCGCATTATTCTTACAAAACATTACATTTAACTCCATATCCTGTAGGTTCTATATAAAATGGTTTTGAGGGTATTATGCGTTATACATGACCCATTTTGTTTTTAGCAAATTTTGTCAATTCTTATCTGGGTGACCAATTAGAGATTAAACCTAACCAGAGTTGACCGTTCTGAAATTGCCACCTTCAGTATTGACCAGCGTATCAATCTAACACGGAAAATTAAGTGCAACAAGGTATGCATATTGAAGGCTTTCTGATGTTGTCACCTCTTGACAAGTTCTTATGACTTTTGTCATCTATATTACACGTTTACTTAATATCACCTTGTGTCCTCCCTATAATATTTTTCTCATAATAGGGTAGGTCGTAAGCTCTTATGACTTTTGTCATCTATACGTTTACTTAATATCACATTGTGTCTTCCCTATAACATTACTTGTCATAATAGGGTAGGCCGTACACCAGACTTTTTGCTATATGGTCAAGGACAACAAAGGAAGGCGGTCGTTGAAGCAGTGCGGCTCACTGAAAGTGGAAAGAAACTATCGACATCGGATTCTGACAAACTCTCTGAGGTCTCTAATGTCTCTAAAAATGGCCCAGAAGACTTTAGAGAGAAGTCAAAGAAGTGGTTAAAATTTGTGGCACAAGTAGGTCACCCTCTTCAAATTATGTCCTAATATGCTTTGCTAGATTCCTTCATCGATTTCTGATAGCCTTACACTATATTCTATTATATCACAGGCTAAATCTTCTGGGAAAACCTCTAAAGATTACCAGAGGTTGGGAAATGAGATTGGAGTAAGATTGATTCAGGGACTATTTTTTTTTATTTTTTAAATTTGTTACCTTTTAAACTAGCAGTCTGATCTTAGAATCTCAATCAGGCTGCAATTCTTAGGAAATACGAGGACATACTTGCATCATGTAATGCGTTGGATTATCACGACTTAATTAGCTGCTCTGTCAAGCTGCTTAGCGAATTTCCCGAAGGTTAGGCATCTGGGGTAGATATGATATTTTGTTTGGGTAGAGCTTCTCATTCTTGACACATATTGTTTTCATATGATTTGAAGTGTCTAAGGAGTGTCAGGAGACATGGCAAGCAATTGTAATAGATGAATTCCAAGACACAAGTACTATGCAATACGATTTATTGCGAACTCTTGCATCACATAAGCGCATAACAATTGTTGGAGACGAGGACCAGGTACACAGTTTCTGTAAAGTTTTGGTTAAAGGTGGCAAATTGGGATAGTTTGCTAACAGGTCAAGACGTGGTAGTTATATTATTATAATTACCGTCTTAATATCATTTAGTTTTTGCTTACATTAAAAAGTCATAACTGTATTAAATATTACTACTAAACAATATTATTGCAATAATAATCTAACTTTTTAAGTAAAGTGATATATGAGGTTCTAGCATTTGCATACATTTTGGACAACCTTTGACCCGGTCGTTTATTTGTACTGTTTTCATATTAGTTAGAAACATAAGTTTAACCTATTTGACAAAATATAACCCATAGCGACTATTTATATGTAAATTGTGGTGAAATGGCCACCTCTAAGTTTGGCCTCTTGGTAATTTCAACCATTTACAACCTTCTCATAAGTAGCTCAACTCATCCCTGTCTCTTCACATCAACTTGAACTCTGATCTTTTAATTCACTATGCAGTCAATCTTCAGTTTCAATGGTGCAGACGTTAGTGGATTTAAGTCATTTCGCAGAGATTTGCAGCCTCACAAGGAGGTGGACCAACACTTGCACATTCCTTTTTTTCAGTGTTATCTGTAACTATTTGATGTTTCAGATTTAACTATATCTTAAAATAATTCTTTTTGTTCTTCACATAATCTTATCCCAGATCAGATTAAATAAAAACTATCGTTCTACCCGTTGTATTGTTGAGGCTGCATCGTTCCTTATACGAAATAATTCAAAACGATGTCAGTCAAGCAAGGTTCTTACTGACAATTCTTCTGGTTCCAAGGTAACCTTCTTTTTTTTTTTTTTGAATGCATACTGATGTTATGCATGAGGTGTATGTATGATTTGCATGATCTGTATTATCTGTTCAGATTACTGTCAAAGAATGTTATAACGAGGACGCACAGTGTTCATTTGTTGTTGATAAGATACTAGAACTCACATCTTTGAGTTCATCTGTCAAAGGCACGTTTGGAGAGATTGCTATTCTTTACCGGAGACAGGTCAATCCAGCTGACCTTGTTTGCTATCACACCTAATTAAAAGTCTTAATAAATTTAGTTGAGGTGGAAATATGGGCTGGTTGAGTAACATATCAAAACATGTATTTATGCTTTTTTGGTACAAGGGGCCATAGTTTGGGTCAGTAACCAGGAACACTTTCTTTTCAATAAAGTAAGTCTTAATTTAGCAATTAGTGCATCAGTTAAGATTATAAATATACCTAATATTATATTTATAATAATAACATATACTCTCAAATAGAACGATTTAGGAAGTTAACTTCTAGGCATCATATATATACTTTGGGTAACTTTTGATCAGTTTTACACAGCTAGCTTTGCTTTCGATGTAACAGGTGTCGGGTAAGACATTTCAAACAGCCTTCCGTGATAGAAAAATCCCGTTTAATGTTCATGGAGTCGCTTTTTACAGGAAAAAGGTTAGCAAGTAAATGCAATCAGGCAAATTCTAGTGTCAAATTCTGATATTGTTACTTGGTGTTTGCTTAGTTACTGATGAAAGTTCCACAGGTAGTTAGGGTCATCATATCTATGCTCAGAACAACATTGGCGGTGTGTGATGATGGGTCATTTAGGCGAGTGTTTAAGGCCCTCCTGCTTCTAGAGAAAGACGAAATAAAGAGGGTATAAGTTTTTGTAGCATTATTCTCGAATTTCATGCTGATTTCATAACCTTACAGATCTGATAATCTGATACCAAGAAATGTATTTTAACTTTCTTTCTTTGCAGATAATTGAGCATATTAATAAAATCTCATCTGTAAGAAAATGCAGCTTCATATCTGCTGCTTCCGATATATTTGGTGCAAAGATCTCCGGTACCTTTAAAAGGTCTGATGCATATACCGTATATATCTATATAGAAGCAAATTTCTAAGATATTCTGAGTTCACATTTCACTTAATGAACTGCATCTTTCATTGCAGGAGTCATCTCACCCAAGGACGTAAGGTTTTGGGTACTCTGGACATTATTTCAAATCTTGTTCACAGGGTAAGTAAAACTCTACTGTTATTAGTCTAATTGTAAATTCATAATTATATGAGAATGTCCCTCAGTTTTTTCCTAAAAATCTAATATATAGAAATAGTAAATTAAGAGTGTTTCAGGATAAGCTTTATATGATTGTTCCTAGTTTGGCTAAAGAAATACTAACTTTATGAATATTTCTAAACACAGACAAGTAGATTCTCATATTCTCATGGTAGGTTTTATTATTATTACAGGAACAATCCATTTCAGCCGTCATCACATCAGTGGCAAACATGATACCTCAGGTATGCCTTTCATGGAATTTAGATAGCATTAACTAGTTACATATGATAAGCCTGTAAATTGTTATATATATATATATATTGTTTACAGAAGTACCTTCTTGAACAACGGGCTGTTCTTGATGTTGACGGAGGGAAGTTGCTAAACGAAGAACATGATCTTAGATCGGTAATTATCTCATCAGTTATAATCATTAGTTAGATTCATATAAAAGTTGATAAACAAAAGTTTTTTTTTTCTGTTTATGCAGGTTCTTCAATATCTACTGGATGATGCCTCTGATTTTTTAAAATCCTACAACTTTGATATAGATGAGAATAATAAAGACACGGCAGAAAAAGGGTGTGTAATTATACTTAAAGAGTTCATAGATTTTATTACTGAAAGAGAAACAGAAAATTTTCGTGTGAGGCGGCATGATAATAGTCATGCTGTTACTCTTACAACCATTCATCAGGTACATTTCGTATCCCTCTAAATTTGTAACATTTTTTTGTTTGTAAATTAGTTAGAGGTGGCATTATGGGTGGGTTGGGTATTGAGCCATTTTAAAGAGTGTTGAAACTGATATAATTGTCTCTCTCCTTTAAGTACTCAATTAAAGATGATTACATGAGCAGTACTGTAAAAATAATAATCTAAATCCTTGAATAAAGTGGAAGTACACTAAGGGTAAATTTGGCTTGTTTGCGCCATACCGAGTTACCGACCTTTTAATCAGTATGACCTATTTGACCGGTTCCCTATATCACATTTTTTCCATTTGACTCACTCTATCATTTTGAGCTAAAAAAAACTCAAACTGACCCATTCATAGGCAGATGATCATAATTACCAGGTCAAAATTAATCAGGGATCATACTCCCGATTTGCTATAAAACCTTGATTTATCGAATTTCATCAATACTACTATTTAATCATTTTGCTTCCTTGCAGTCCAAAGGATTAGAGTGGGACACTGTCTTCATTGTAAAGGTACTGAAATAGAACTCTATGTGCTGATATTTATCCTCTTAAACGGAACTACTCATGGATCAATCTTTCAGGCAAATGAAAATGAGATCCCCCTTTTGCATGAATTTAATGGCGTCACGAAAGAAACCTGTGCCTCTGTTGAGGTAAGCATGCGTTTGAATTCAAGTTAACTTATCTCTGCATGTTACTTAAAAAGTGTTACATTCTTTATGATACCATGATGCTTCTTCTTTTTGAACAATGATAGGAGGAACGCCGCTTGCTATATGTGGCATTAACTCGTGCAAGGAAAAAACTTTTTATTCTATATGTCACTATGGATTCACATTGGCAGGTGAAGTCTAATCATATCTTGTAACATAACTGGTTGCTGGCTATATTTTTGTTTCTTAATAGTTTTTAGAAATTTGTACAACCTAGTGGGTGCCACTATCCTAACCACCAGGTGGTGGTAATTTAGTCTATTTTTCCGGATCAGAGCAACTAGATGGGGTAAAGTGGGTATGTTGGGTCAAGACAGGTCTAATACATAAGGGTATTGTTGGTACAGTTTGGAGTACTGGGTTCACGGTAAAATTTGTTCATTTCTTAAGCTTTAAAAGTTACTGCGGTCGTCTTTTATACTGATCTAGTTTTTTGGATAAAATGATTAAGGAAGTTCTATGCATAAAAGTACACTTTTGGAGATTATCCGCCTGTTTGGCTTAAGCTAACAATTTAAGCTTCCTTGTTGACCATCTGAAAATAAAAAGTAACATGGGTTGATCTATTCATTGGTGAATGAAAATTGGCCCTAAAACCAGTGTTGCTTTCTTTCAGGTTCTGCAACCTTCACGTTTCTTAAACGAGATTCCAAGGCATCTTCTTGAAATCCAGGTGCCTGTCTTCTAAGTTTAAGCACATATTAAAGGTCACTTTTGACTTGTAATTTATTATTGACTTCATCTATAGGATGAGCTGGGTTCAGGGTATTTGCAAGCAGAGCAACAGGAACTTCTAAATAAAACTTCATGTCTTAATGATTACCGGAAAGCCACAAAACATGCTATGATAATAACAGAAACAGATGAAACTTTCAACAATATACCTGGTGATGATTCCAAAGATCCATATGAAACTATCTTGCCATGCAATGGGAATGATTTCTTGAAAAGGTCCTAATAAATTTTTGTATGTTCCTTAACCGCAACTCTAAAAGTTCTAGAAAAATTTACAAATTTGGATTTTTTATATTATTGATCAAATAGATTTAGTAGCGAAGAACGAGCAACTGTATCCCATTTATTTAATCATTGGGCGAAGAAGGCAGCTTTCAAGGAACCAAAGAGGTTGCTTGATAAGGTTCTTTCTCATACTTACTCATCTACTTGATTCTTTCCAAGTCTGATTATGACATAACTGGATCCTGATTTCTGCTTATTGATAGGTTGCCTTTGTTATTGATGAAAGGCTTAGAGCAAAAAAAACTGCTCAAAAGGTGACCACATTTTTCTTGAATCTCGGTAGAGCAGATGTACTAGAAATTTACCAGTTGGCTTAAAAGAAACCCATGAATCTGGCTACACCTTTTCTTAAATCTCAATTTTGTAGTTGTTTGGAACCAAGTTTTATCATAGCGTGTCACAACTCACAACCAATGTGTTAATTTACTAGGACGTTCTTCGGACTCTGAAGTCATGCTTGAAGAGCAACGAAGCATTTCAGTATGCTGAAAATGTAGGTTCAAGACCAATATTCAGCTATATCCGGTCACTATTTCTGGTCCATTATATATGATTATAATGACTAATATGACTATTCTCTCACTACTATCAGGTTCTACAGTGGTTAAGAATTCCTGCAGACAAGCGTGCGTTTATTACAAAGGAAAAGCAGGTTCGTTTTTTAACAATTAAACAACCATCCTACACTTACAAATTACAATCATTTCCAGAATTTTGCTACTAGTATTTCTCAGCGGTGGCAAAATGGACAAGGGTTGGGTAAAACATAAACATCTTTGGGCTGAAACATTTATATCTCATAAATTGCATTACCACATGGACATTTAGTAAACGGTTACCACAGAAAATCTGTCATTTTATATGTTGCTACAGACTAAAATGACGCATCATTTCTGGAAGACAAAAGTCCAATGATGTTTTTGTTCTTCACTTATAGGAACATTTCCAAAAGTTAAGGATTGAAAGCGCCATGGGTTCATCCTCAGCTACATCTAAGCAGGTGAGTTTTCAGTTTCGTCTCAAAATATCAGTTTTTTCATTATTGCAACATATTTGACCCATTAAGATTGGTTGGGTAGATTCAGGTTATGCTTTATCTCTAACATGTCAAATGGGTGAATATATATCACTGTTTCACTGTTAACCGGTCTACCTTTTACCTGAAATAGAGAAACGCTAGTGACCACATAACAGTTTTAGATTGTGCTCACCAAACTCTGTCTCATACCTGTGTTTATGTTGTACATTATGCTGGCAGATTGCATACTTACAAAGTCTAGGATGCACTACCATTCCAGATTCACGGCTTCATGCATCCCGTTTGATTGAACAGTACAAGAAATTATAGCATGATTTCTACCATCAAGGGAAGAAGCATGTTTTGTATAGCAATGTTGGGTTAAACATCATTTTAAACTTAACGGTATCTTAAGAAACTGTGTTTCTTCAGATTGTGGTAGCAACATTAGGGATATTATGTATATTATTAGCATGGTGGAGATGACTTGTGTTTGTTTTTAACTTTTTATCTGCTATACACACCAACTCTTAACTCAACAGTTGGATACTAAAATAATATTAACTTGTTTTCTTATGGGCATTTATCGCTTGTTCAATATTTGTTCGTTTTCTGGCAACTGTGTGCTTGGTTTAAAGCCAATCCTACTTCGATATAATGGAGATATTGATGGCTAGATATAAGCTTGGTCAGTTAGCTCTTGAGCCGCAATTTTATTTTTTAGCTTTAATGTATAAGGTTTGTGGGTCTGGTGCTACCTTGGAGCTCAACCCATTTTTGCGTACATTGGAACCCAATTGGGCTATTTAAAGGAAAAAAAGAAAAAATGAATCTCGTGTTGGTATCATCATGTCTATGCTAAGGAGCAATCTTAACCAAGAAGTTTTGTCAAAGCTGTTGTTTAACCCTGGTAGTTACACAGATGATAATCCAAGTTTCCATAGTTGAACGACCGCAATTCAGCTAAGGTAGATGGACTATCAATCTATCATTGAAAGAGGTCCAATCTGCACTTACATAGAGGAATTGTGGGCAAACGTGATCCCACATTCTTAAAAAAGAGACATTTTTGATACTTACATGCGTAAGTTCGATTAGTCGTGTACAAAAATCGGGTTCTGTTCTAACCGGTTCGGGTCTCAACCCGATTCGGGTTCTGGTCAAACATTCAGTAACCGGGTTTGACTCTAACCGGTTCGGGTTCTACCCGGTTTTGTGAGGAAGGAAACCCAACCCACTTGGAACCGATTAGGGTCGGGTTCTCACTGGTTCGGGTTCGTAACCGGTTTGAAACCGGTTTGGTTTTGCCGTAATTGAATTATTAGCCTCTTTTTCGCTTAAAAATGCATACTTTTTGTTATAGATCAAAGTTTTCGTACACATTCAAATACTTAATAAAAAGTCTTCAAACACAATAAAAAGATGTTCAAACTTCAAACGAGTTCGACATTAAACATTAAAATTAAACGTCTTCATTAATAAAAGTCTTCACTAATATAAATTCTTCAACTTTGTTTCTTCAAGTCTTCCAAGTCTTCAACTAGTCTTCATTCTTCAAGTCTTCAAAGTCTTCAAATACTTAATAATACTTGATAATAAAAGTCTTCGTTAACAAACACTTAATAAATAAAAGTCTTCAAATACTTAATAAACATCTAAAAGTCTTCAATAATAAAAATAAATGTCTTTGACTCTTTGCTAATAAAAGTCTTCAAATCTTCAATTAATCTTTAATCTTCAATGCATCTTCAAGTCTTCATTAAACATCTTCAAGTCTTCAATCATCACCAAGTCCCAAAACTTCAACGAGTTGATCATCATCTTCGGAACTAGCCTCACATGAAGCTTCATCAAGAGCAATTTCTTCATCCGAAAGTGATATTGCAACACCTTCTTCAACCTCAACCATGTGTAGTTCTTGCTCAATGTCTAGTTCACCTTCAAGAGATGAAGTGTCTTGTATACGTTCAGCCGCATCTAAGTGATCTTTTAAGCAAATGCACATCTCCAATGATGCCGGCGTGAGTCTTGTTCTTCGTATAGTAAGTACCCTACCACTAAGAGAAAAAGCGGATTCCGAAGCTACCGTGGAAGCTTGGGCACTTAGCAAGTCTCGGGCCATGATGGCTAGAATGGGAAATTGAGTTTCCCTTACTTTCCACCAAGCCAATATATCAAAAGAATTCATTTCATCGCCTCCCATGGTGACCAAAAAATCGGTTTGGGTATATCTCCCATATTCCCCACTAATCTCATCGCCTTCACCCCTAGCCCTTTTAGTGTTATCACTTCTCAACTCATTCATAAAGTTAGTCATTGGGTTTGAGCTTCGAGAAGGTGTAAAATAAGATGATGAAGACGAACTTGAACCAACATTACCACCATGTTTAGCAAAATAACATTTAAACAAATCTTTAAATTGCTTTTTAAACTCTTCAATTGCTTTTGATGCATGAAATGGGTCCTCAAGATGCAAATCCAAACCAATACTTATTTTTTCAATAAGTAGTCTCACCCCGTTAACGTTCATACATGGGTCTAATGCGGCGGCACAAGCAAAAGTAGGTGGTATTTCTTTAAAATACTTAGCAAGTTTCTTTTTCATGGGCATTACCATTTTTTCATACAACCCACCCTTCCATTGAAATTCACCCATTTTCTCACTCAACAAAAAAATTTGTTTTAGAACCAAATGAGACGTGGGATAATAAACACCGGATAACAAAGTTGTTGCATCTAGAAAGATTTTGAGAAATTCGGTTATTTGTCCAATTATAGCCCAATTTTCCGTCGAATATCGTTTAGCCTTTTTCTTATCCACAAGCATATCATGAAAAACTTGCAAAGTATCTTTTTGACGTAAACCACACATAAACATTTTATAGGTCGAATTCCATCTTGTGGGCACGTCCCAATTAGGGGTCAAAAACGTGTTATCCGTTTCCTTGCACAATTTCATATATGCTTTATATCTAGCTCCACCCCCCATGAATATGTCTTGTAACATTCTTTTAAACTCGTTTTTTGCAAAACTCACTTCCCACACCGCCAACCCATCTTGGACAACCAAGTTTATAATATGAGCCACACATCGACCATGGTAAAAAACACCCTTCAAAGGCGGATTGTATTTTAGAATGAGTTTTTTTACGGCACTAGTATTGTTACTAGCATTATCAAAAGAAATGGAAAAGACTTTTTCTTGTAGTTTAAACTTTTTTATTACATCATTCAACATAAAAAATAAGTTTTGAGCCGTGTGAGGATATTCAAAGTTTTCAAAAGCAATGGTACGCTTCATGATTTGCCACGTTTCGGGTTGAATCCAATGGGCGGTAACACATAAGTAAGAACCGGGCAAACCATGAGGAGCGGACCAAACATCGGTAGTTAAGTTTACACTTGTTTTTAAATTTTCAAAACTTGTTTTTAATTCTTTTTTAGCCTTTTTCCATAATTTCATACAATCACGTCTAAGAGTAGCACGGCTTACTTGAGTATATCGAGGTTGAAGTGCGGTTTGAACGACCTTGGTGAATCGTGGGTTGTCAAAGTGGTTGAACGGTAATGCCTCTTGAATCACGAATTGTGCAAATAGTTGACGACATACCTCCGTCGAGTATGCAAAAATACTCCCATCTCGTGCCATTGTTGATTGACCTTCCTTTGCAACGTTTTTTAATACTTTACAATAATCATCTCTATGCGATCTTAACGTTGTGTTAGAACCGGCGCCCAAATGCATTTTACATTGTTTACATATCGCCCCTTGTGTTCCATCTTCATACTCCACCAAATCAAAACAAGTACCCCAAACATCTTGTGCTCGAGTCGTAGTTAACACTCGAACAACATTTTTACGTGGTTGTGTTTTGTCATTACAAGAATTTGGTGTTGCCATGTAAAAATGAGTTTTGAGTGAGTGATTTTAGTGTTTTGTCATGATTTTGGAATGTTTGGAAGACTTTTGATTGTTATATATTAATGAAAGCTCATTGTATACATATATAAGGTGTTAGGAACTTAGGATGGCAAAGTTAAAAAAAAAAAAAGAAACGGTAAAAAAACGGGCAGAAAGAAACGGCAACAAAAATATTAACGTTCCAATTTACTTACTGGAGTTACTGACATGCCTATGTAAAGCATTACAATAAAACTATAAGAGTATCAACTCTATAAATATTTATAAATGTATGTAAAGGATATCACTAATAAATTCAAGGCAATCTTGGATTCCCCAACGTTCATATTGCATCTACTGACTTTCTTCAGCACCCTTTTTTTGCATATAACCGGTTTCCAAATCAGGTTGGAACCCGGGTTCTCTAACCGGTTTGGGAATAACCGGGTCCAACCCGGTTTCAATGGCTAGAAAACTATAACCGGGTACTAACCATCGGTTTATGGAGAACCCGAACCAGTTAGGGTCAAACCCGGTTGTTGACCAGTTTCGGTTACGGGTTGACTTTCGGGTTCGGTTTCGGTTTCGGTTTTTTTGTACACGTCTAAGTTCGATGGACTATGACTCTATGAGTATGCCCAAAAGTACCTCTTTCTTAAAAAAAAGAGTTAATTGCAAGATTGGACCTTTTTCGAAGATAGTTGCAATGGGGTTCCTATTTTGAGAATTTTTTGAAAATTGGTCCAATTGTAAGCTTATAAAACTTTTTAAAAAGTTAAAACGTATTATCTAGTGATGGATTTATAAAAATTGTAAGTTTATAAAACTTTTTAAAAACTTAAAACGTATTATTTAGAGATGGATTTTTAAAAATTGTAAAGTTATAAACTTTTTCTACAATTATTAAAAAAAAAAATAATTAACTTAATTCAAGAGATTGTAACTCTGTTCAAATAATATAAATGTCATAGTTGGTATTTTAATTATTTATTCTCTTGTCAAATACAGAGGAAGTTAACAACATTTTTTGGAATAAAAAATATAATACTAAATAAATGCAAATAAAAAACTTAAAAATTCTAATTTACAAATATAAGAAAAAGCAAACTAGTAATTTGATATTTGCCTTAAAAAACAAAATCTTTGATATATTCTTAGAAAGTAAATATATGTTATTATGTGAATTGAAGTTTAATCATAACTTGAAATATTTATAAGTTTTAGATTTTTTAGTGGTAATATGTTTTTAGTTTTTTAACCAATAAATAATCATGAAAAGTTAAAAAGTGTTAAAAATTATATTTAATTATTTAATAAGATTTTTGCTTTTATGAAAAAATTAAAACGTATAATTTAGTAATGGAATTTAAAAAAAGTTGCAAGATTGATCCCTGTAGTTTTTCTATTTTAGCAGGGGTCGCTGTACATAAATACCCCCACACGTGCACACTTGACGGCCCCCTTTAACGGATTTGTCAAAATTGGACCAATTTTGCAAAAAATTCTCAAAATAGGGATCCCATTGCAACGATTCTCAAAAAGGGACCCCCTTGTTAAAGTGTACAAACCATAGGGACCAATCTTGCAATTAACTCTAAAAAAAGAAATTAAACTTTTTAGATCGTAAAGTCGTATCGTATTCAATGTTTGCTATTTATGCCCTTGGGTTCCTATTTCTAAGTATTTCTTGAGTCTTGTTTGGGACTGCAAAATAAGCATATCATGGAATAAAAAAACGGATGACACGACCTTCGTTGGCGGGATTTGGTTTACTTATGATTTGGTTTTAACTGTAAGCGACACGAGGTTTTAACCGATTTTACAGGCTTAGTAGTTTAAGGGGGTGTTTGGTTCGCTGGAATTCGTTGGAATTTTTAGGAATTGGAATATAAAATCCATTCAATCTCTTGTTTGGTTGGAAAATGAAAGGAATTGAAATCTCAAAAATTCCTTCAAATTCCTTAAAACATGGAATTTCACAAACTTGATGGAATGTTTATACATTCCAAGGGAGTGTTATGTAGAATCTATACTGTGTAGTTTGTTCTATTTTTTTTTTTATTTTTTATTTTGTATAGTATCTTGCCTGTTGGTCAGTTTATTAATAACATTAAATTAAAAGTCCTTTTTTTTTCCCTAAAATTGTTAATTTAAATATTTTAAAATCATATGTAACACCCCAATATTTTAAGGTAATAGAAAATTAACTTTTTTTGTAGTTTTGACATTTAATTAGTTTCCTGGTATTTTGTTTTGAGTTAAGAGGTTAATTTAGTTGGAACTTTAGTGGCTAGCGGGTATTAAACCCACTAAAAATTTTGTATGGGACGTGGCTTTCAAGTGATGAGCCAGGCAAACACTTTTGTGACTCATATTTTCCCACTTCAAGTTCACTTCTTTCCCAACTATCCATTTGTCTCAAAATTCTTCCATTGTCCATGCAATTGAATCTTCATTCATAAATTAAAGAATTTCAATCCTTCAACTATATCAACAATCATCTCCTATTGTGTTAGAATTGAAATTTGGGGCTTTCGTGGAGGTGGTGGTGACCGATTCTTTAAGGAAGAAAAAGGGGAAGAACTTCAATTTGAAAACCCTAATTCTTTGTTTCCCATTCTTGAGGTATAGATTTCATAACCCTAGTTTGATTTGTTATTAAAATTAGGGTTCTTAGCCTTAGAGTTGGGGTTTTTGCTATTGGGGTATTCAAGTAAAACTCTAACTAAATTTGAATGATATATGGATTATTGATTGAAAGAATTTGTTGTTAGTGAGAATCCCCTTTGGTAAGAATCTCATGGTGTTTGGCTAGTGTTTATAAAATAAAGCTTTATTTTGAGAAATTGAAGATTTGTTGGAAAGTGTTTAGTAGCCAAACACCATAATCTTAGAGTTGTTGAATGTAAGTAGTTGAGTCATGGAACTCATAGATGATATGTGATTACTCTTGTATAGGTGTTGAAGATTAAATGGTTGATCTTGTAGCCTTGTTGTGTCAACTAGCCAAGTTTAAGGTGAGTGTATATGCATATAATCATGTTCTTGTTACTAGAGGTCATAGGTGGGTAAATTCCTATGACCCATTTGATAGTTGTTTTGTTAGAACTAGTAGGTGGGTAAATTCCTACTAGTCAAGTTGTTTGCAAGAGCTAGTAGGTGGGTAAATTCCTACTAGCCAAACTTTCCATGGCCATGTTGAAAATGAATGTATGTTGTTTGAAATGTATGAAAAGGCTAGCTTGCTAGGCTTATATGGTGCTTGATGCACAAAGTTGAAATGACATGATTATGATTATATGTGTATGCATTCACTAAGCGTTGCTTATGTTTTAGTTGTTTAACTCTCTTATAGGAGTTGGTAGTAGCAAAGGTAAAGAAGTGATCGAGTGAAGTTAGAATTTGGAAGCTCTTGCCTTTTGGAAGGTTGGCATTTTGGATTTTGGGTAGATGATCCCTTTGGTACCCTTTGGCTTTTGATACATGTTCTTTGGTCAAAACATTTTGGTAGAACTTCTGAAAAGTTGTAGTTGCATTGAAAACTTTGGTAAGGGTAGAATTTGTAACTAACTTGACAATTACCCAAGTAGGGTTATCGACCCGCTTGTGGAATTTTGTAGTCAAAAGTCTTGTAAAAAGGAATGATTTCAATGTATGGGTGATTTATATGCTCTAAAGGTCATGTTTTGGTATTCGGAAATGTTGAAGTTGAATTCGTGTTTTGGTTTAACAAAATGAGTCAAGTGCATGGAAAACCTGATTTTGAACAAAAGTTTGCTGCAGGTAGGTCCACTGCGCCGCAGTGGGAGCCTGTCCTAGCTCACTGCGCCGCAGTGAGCTTTTTGGGTCATTATTGCCGAGGAAAACGACTGCGCCGCAGTGGGTGTGTGGTGCTCCACTGCGTCGCAGTGGGAGGTTTTTTTTACTCGCAGATCAGAGATTTTCCACTGCGTCGCAGTGGGAGGTGTCCTAACCCCACTGAGTCGCAGTGGGTGTAAAAAAAAAAAATTTTTTTCGATTTTGTTTAAAAGGTTTGGGTTCTTACATCATATCTATCAACGAAATTTACATTTTTATAAAAAATATAATAACAACTTTTATGTATTTGGTTACTTATGGTCAGTTAAAGTATATCTTAATATCATGTATCATAATAATTAATTCATATAGCCAATGGGTTAAAACCCTAGTGGCATTCCGAAGTCCTGCAATGATGTTTGAATTCTGGGAGACAGGGTTCGAGTCTGAGCAGACGAGGTTTTACCTCCAATTTAACGTCGTGCTTTCTGTATCGGTTTAATTGGTGAGGTTTTCCTCTCCTGTGGTCCCTGACTTCGTGGATCGGTCGCTAGTGACTGCCTGTATGGATGTAACGGCTAGCCGTCCCATGACACGAACGTTAAAAAAAAATTAACTCATATAAAAGATTTATAAGTGAGTATAATTTACTAAAATATTTTGTTAACCGACATTTCAAGGTATCACGCCCAACTTGTAATTTTATAATGTTTTAGGAACATAATTAACCAAGTTGAGATGAATTTTGACCGTTTATTTATATATTTTCCATGACAAGGAAAAAACAATAGAATTTATATGACTTATGTTGAATGCCTAATCATAAAAAAAGGTTAATAAAAAAAAAGTTAATATTCACGTCCGCTGTTTAGTTCATTCCCGCTGGAAAAAAAAAGAAAGAAAGTTCATTCCTGCCCAAAAGGTGGGTTCAACTTATTAGCTTCCGCCAAATTTAATGTCTTCCCATCAGTACAATTTGTGAAAGGCGCAGTTACTATAACATAACCTTTTTTAAGAAACTTTTATTCACATAGACATTCACACCTTTTTTAAGAAACTTTTATTCACATAGACATTCACACAAAACACGGAGTGGCACAATAGGTTTTTATTCAGTGATAATCACCGTGTATCATAAAAATCATCGTACATCAATTACTCTATGAATCTGTTTGTACAACGGATTAAGTTAAAGGATTTGGAGGTGTTTGATGGGTTGGACGGCGATTCCCTGCTGGTAAGGTGTGAGAACCTTTTGTACGCCGGTTTAGATGTGTTTTAGATCTCTTAGGGTTTTGCCCGTGGATCTTGTATGTGTTTTAGGGTTTTTGCCGTAGTAGGCATAATGATAATGATTAGGGTTTTCCTCCTTTTATAGCTGCTTCTTCGTGGAGAATAAGTCTCTCACGCGTTTTGTATCTTTGGTAACGATCTCCTTTATTTAAGGAAGTGATATGATCGTATCTTTTCATGTTTATCTTCTTTTCCCCAGGCTATGTGATACCCTGGGTGATCTTTTTAGCCTACCTAGGGTGAGGCTTTATCCTGGGTGACGGTGGGTACGCTATCAAGCCCCCAGACTAATAATATGATATGCCAAGATCGTGTTGTTAGTCTTAGCCGAAGAGTTAATTCTAGCCATCTTTCCCCCTGTGTGCAGGGAGTTCGTGACTTATTCCCCAGGTAGGGTTTTTCGGGCCGTGTATATCACTTCTAAGAATAAGGGATTTGATTTGATCTTCTTTCCCTAGATATGGGATTCTTGATAAATGCAAATCTGTTCCTTGTTTATCGAGAGTGAAACGTACCCTTCAAGCATACCATGCGTGTTTGCATCTGGGAGTCCGCTGTCTTTCAGAAGGTTTTTGAAAGGGACGATTTTGTACTAAAACGAATCTTGAATGGCCCTTTTTGCAAATTGACGGTAGTGCGGTTCATATCCCTATATAAGGTAAGCAATTGGATCCGGGTTTTTGTTTTTCACTTTTGTTGATAGATTCCATAAATAGATGAAGTGGGGTTATCGGAAAAAGAGGAGTGTTTTCTGCAAGCATGGCCGGATCAAGACTATTGGCTAGAAGTTTAAGCTCGGTGCCAGGTCGTATGTGGATATGATAAAAATTCGTCGGTTGGAGTCGGATCTGGAAATCCTACGGCGCCGTTCTGAAGATTGTGGCACGTCTGCTGGTGTTGCCTTTGTTTCATCCGATGATTGCTCCTCCGATGTTCAAAATTTGAAGCGAGCTCTTGAAATTAAAGATATCCAGCTGCAGACCGCTCGAGATGGGATGGTGAATAGAGAAAATCAGTTGCAACTTCTTCGTTCCGATCTATCAGCTCTGCAGGTGAAGTATAAGAAGGTAATGACGGAAGTAATTCCTTTTGTACACCACTTGACGAAGGTGAATCCACTTTCCGGGAAATCTCTTGTCGACCAAGCTGCTTGTGAAGATTTTGATATTTATAAAATATGCCCGGATTCGTCGGTTGGGCCATAGTCATGTTCTCGGGTTCTTCATCCGGTTTAAATTCGTCGGATTCTTCATCCGGTTTAACGTTGTCGAATTCTTCATCCGGTTTAAATTTGTCGATTCTTCATCCGGTTTAAAGTCATCGGATTCTTCATCCGGTTTAAAGTTGTCGGATTCTTCATCCGGTTTAAATTCGTCGGATTCTTCATCCGGTTTAAGTTGTCGGATTTTTGTTATCCGTTTCGTAGTTTTAGCTCTTGGAGTTTTTTTGTCCATGCTATACGTCTTTATACCCTTTTTAGGATTTTGTTGTATGCACTTGCTTTTTCAGCAGTTAGGCATATGATTTGATAAAATCATAGGAGTATGATTTTGAAATGCCATTGCCTTGTTTGGCGTTTTTGGGCATGCATTCTGTTATAGTCATGACTTTATTATAATATGCTTTGCCTTTTTTGGCTTTTCGAAACTACGTGTGTGAGGTTGCGATACTTCTTCACCATGAATCATAGTTTTTGTACACCGGAGGGTTTGTAACCCGTCCTTGTATTAGTCCGGTAGGCGTCACCACCATTCTTTAATAGTGTACTTTAATAGGATATGTTGTAAGAGTTGGAGATCTTCTCTCGTTTTCTCTTGTTCAACAATAGAGTATTTATTTGCACATAAGAGTTGGAGATCTTCTCTCCTTTTCTCTTTTTATTTATACATATACATATATATTAGATATATATATTTTAACAATAAAACTTACGCAGATTTGTTGCATTCCATGTCCTGTCAACGGGGTTGCCATCTGTCGTTGAAAGCTTGTACGCACCATTTCCGATGACTTTATCGACTTTGTATGGTCCTTCCCACGCTGGCCCCATTTTCCCCAGGTATTCCACCTGGCTTGCGCTGTTGAGCCTGAGGACGTAATCACCGACTTTGAAGCTGTCTGGGTGAACTCTTTTGTTGTAATATTTCTCAATTCTTTGCTTATACGCAGCCTCTCTTATTGAAGCAATTTCCCCCCGTTTCTCCAAAAGGTCGAGGTTTATACACATTTTTGTATTATTGTCTTCTTCATTTATGTCTATTGTTTGACATGTGGAGACTTGTATTTCCGCAGGTAAGACTGCTTCTGATCCAAAGGCTAGGGAGAATGGGGTTTCCCCATTGCTTTGCTTGGGTGTTGTACGATGTGCCCAGAGTACCAATGGTAATTCATCCACCCAGCCACTATGGCTACGTCCCAACCTTTTTTCCATGCCTTTCACAATCTGTTTGTTGATTGCTTCTACTTGTCCATTTCCTTGTAGGTGATACACTGATGTGAAGGATTGTTTTATGTTTAGCCTTTGACACATTTCTGTGAATGTACCCTCCGCAAATTGTTTTCCATTGTCTGAGACTAGCATGTGTGGTAGTCCAAAGCGGTATATTATATATTCCCAAACAAAATTCTCAATTGTTTTTCCATTTATGGTTGCCACAGGTTTTGCTTCTACCCATTTTGTGAAGTAATCAATAGCCACAATTAGAAATTTTACCTTTCCTGGTGCTTTGGGTAGTGGCCCCACTATGTTAATTCCCCACTTTGTAAATGGCCATGCGGATGTTACCGATGTCATATCTTGCTTTGGTAGTTTGGGGACGTTTGCGTGCAGTTGACATGCTTCACAACTTTGCAAAAGCTTGGCTGCGTCTCTGTGAATGAATGGCCAAAAATACCCCAGGCGCAGTGCTTTTGTTGCCACTGACCTGGGTCCTGCGTGTAGTCCACAGATTCCTTCATGGATTTCGAAAATTATTGTTTCTGCCTGTTTGGGTCCCACACAGCGTAGCCATGAGGTCAAAAATGCCTTCTTGTAAAGGTTCCCATCCATCAACTTGTATTGTGGAGCTTTGATTCTTATTTTTCTTGCTTCGTTTTCATCTTCTGGCAATATTCCGCTCACCAAATATTCGGTTATCGGTGTCATCCAGTTTTTTCCTTCTTTTTTAACTAAATCATGCACCTGCTTCTCGTATATGGATCTTTCTTTCAGGACCTCTATTAGTACTTTCTTCCCCAGGTGTTCAAATGTTAACGAGGCTAGCTTGCTTAGAGCATCGGCTTTTTTATTTTGATTTCTCCGTATGTGCTCGATGTCGAAGCTTGCAAATTGCTCGATTAATTCCTTTGTTTTTCCCAAGTATAGCTTTATGATTTCTCCCTTGGCTTCGTATTCACCTTTGACTTGGTTGGCTACAAGCTGGGAGTCCACGAAAGCTTTGATGCTTCTGATTTTCATATCTTTGGCCAGGTCCAATCCTGCTATCAATGCCTCATATTCTGCTTCATTGTTCGTTGTTTCAAACTCGAATCTTAGGGCATATGTATATTCTTGCTTGTCTGGGCTTACTAGTCGTATTCCGGCCCCGCAGCCTTCTGAACTTGATGCTCCGTCAGTGTATAATTCCCAGGTTTCAGAATCTGCTTCCCCAGTCACTGTGAGTGTCGTGGAGTGAGTTACTGAATTTCATGTTTCCCGTATTTCGGTAATGAAGTCTGCTAGGATCTGTCCTTTGATTGCGTGCCTTGCCCTATACTCGATATCATATGCTCCTAGCTCGATTGCCCATTTTGCCATTCTTCCAGATTTTTCTGGTTTTGTTAAAATTTGTCTTAGTGGTTTGTCTGAGAGTACCACAATTGGATGCCCTTGGAAGTACCTGCGTAGTCTTCTTGCTGCGTGAACAAGTGCTAACACAAGCTTCTCCATCTCTGGGTAGTTTGCTTCTGCTCCTTGCAGTATTCTGCTTACGAAGTAGATTGACATTTGTTTTCTTTCCCTTTCTGTTAATAGGTCTGCGCTTACGTATTCGACGGAGGCTGCGAGATATATGTACAGGGTCTTTCCTTTCCTTGGGGATGTCAAGGTGGGGAGTTCTGCTATGTGCTTTTTCATTTGTTCGAATGCTTCGTCAGCCTCCTTTGTCCACTCGAACCCTTTTTTAGCCCCGCAGTTCTTTAATGTCTTAAAAAATGGTAATTGCCTGTCCGCTCCTTTTGAAAGAAAGCGACTTAATGCTGCGAGTTTGCCGTTTAGGCTTTGTACCTCTTTACTGTCTTTGGAGCTGGTAGCTCGAGTATCTTGTTTACCTTAGATGGGTTTGCTTGGATTCCCCTATCCGAGATATAGTACCCTAGGAACTTCCCAGCCTCCTTTTCAAAAGAGCATTTTTTGGGGTTGAGCTTCATTTTTATCTTTCGCAGTGTCTCGAAGGTTTCTTGGATGTCTGCAAGTAGTTCTTCCTCCGTTCTGCTTTTGATGACCATGTCATCTACGTAGACCTCTAGGTTTCACCCAATTTGCTTGTGGTATGCTTTGTCTACGAGTCGTTGGTAGGTTGCTCCTGCGTTTTTTAGTCCAAATGGCATCTTTGTGTAGCAGAATGTTCCTTTGCTTGTATGAAAAGATGTCTTTTCTTCATCTTCTTTAGCCATTTGTATTTGATGGTATCCTTTATAGGCGTCTAGGAAGCACTTCCATTTATACTCTGCCAAAGATTCAACTTTCCAGTCTATTTCTGGTAGTGGATAACAGTCTTTTGGACATGCCTTATTTATGTCTGTGAAGTCTACACACATTCTCCAGCCTCCGTCTCCTTTCTTCACCATTACTGGGTTTGCGATCCACGTAGGGTACGTGGCTTCTCTTATGATTCCGGCTTTTAGAAGCTCGTCTACTTCTTTGCATGCTGCCTCATCTCTATCATTCGACAAACTTCTTTTCTTTTGCCTTACAGGTTCCATGATTTTTCGTTCATTCAACCTATGTTCCGTAACAAAGGTCTGTTCCCCTAGGGTGAGCACCCTGGGGACCCCTGTCATATCCGCGTATTCCCATGCGAATATGTCGATGTTTTGTTGCAATTATTTGAGTAACTTCTTTTTATAATCTTCTGGAAGCCCTTTCCCTATGGTAATTAATTGATCAGGAAAGGCTGGGTTCACAAGTACCTTGTCATTATCCTGAGCCTGATCGCTCTGGATGGGTGTCTTCACTTCTTCTGGTTCCTCCTTTGATTTTTTGACCTCACTAATTTGTTTAGTTTGGTCGTAACTTGATTTTATCATTCCGACGCCTGATTTCGTTTGGAATAGTACCATGGCGTGGACTGTGGAAGGTACCATCTCCATTCGTTGTATTGCTAGTCTTCCCAGGAGAAGGTTGTATGGTGAGGGTGCTCGTACTACAATGAAGTCTAGGGTTTCCGTCCGTGCAAACGGAGGGTTCCCCAGGGTAACATCGAGATCTATTTCCCCCAGGGGCCATACGCAGTTTCCGACGAATCCTGCGAGTGGGTCTGTAGGGTTTGTCATTCTTGCCTTTATTGCTTCTGGTAATTGCAGGAAGCAATGTTCATAAATAATGTCGCATTCGCTTCCATTATCGATATATACTCTTCGTACTGAGATATTGAATATTTGTGCTTGTATTATTAACGGATCTTTGCTGGCTTTTTTGTCTCCCAAAGCTGGAAAACATAGATCTCTTGACTGGATTTGCGAGTCTTCTAGATCTTTTCGTTTCATGCTTGCTTTATTAGGATCTTTGCCGACATACATCATTTGGATCTGAGCGTTAAATCAGGGAATCTGACCGTTTTTGTGAGAAAAATTTTCCGGATTTTAACCTTTTTTGGTGTAAAATTTTCCGGATTTGAACCTTTTTTGATGTAGGTTGTGGTGATGAGTAGCGATTGTCCCGAGGATGGCGCCAATTGTTTGTACAACGGATTAAGTTAAAGGATTTGGAGGTGTTTGATGGGTTGGACGGCGATTCCCTGCTGGTAAGGTGTGAGAACCTTTTGTACGCCGGTTTAGATGTGTTTTAGATCTCTTAGGGTTTTGCCCGTGGATCTTGTATATGTTTTAGGGTTTTTGCCGTAGTAGGCATAATGATAATGATTAGGGTTTTCTCCCTTTTATAGCTGCTTTTTCGTGGAGAATAAGTCTCTCACGCGTTTTGTATCTTTGGTAACGATCTCCTTTATTTAAGGAAGTGATATGATCGTATCTTTTCATGTTTATCTTCTTTTCCCCAGGCTATGTGATACCCTGGGTGATCTTTTTAGCCTACCTAGGGTGAGGCTTTATTCTGGGTGACGGTGGGTACACCATCAGAATCTTAGTGCATCAATTTAACCATGATCTAAGGGTCAAGATCTTGTTTTATTTGTTTTACTTTAATACTTGTTTTACAATATCCAACCCCTATATATATATATATATATATATATATATACTAGCTTAAGCACCCGGGTAACACCCGGGTAATATTAAGTTAATTCGTTAATAGTTATTTCGATTATGATATATGATATAAATGTTAAATATGAAAAATACGCCAACATAGCTGATGGCGTAACAATGAGACATTTTTAGCTATATACACTAAAAGTTACTGCAATAAATAATTAACGGGAAATGTTAGGATTGCATTTAACTTGCATAAAAAATTTGTATCTTACATATTAAAAGTTACCCCTAAATTTTATGGTAAGTGTAAAAAACAACTATTTAATGCATCTTAACTGCATCCCTAAAGGCGGTGTTTAGTGAACCCCATAAAAATAAGTAAAAAATTCATGTCCAAAATAAAACATGATACTAATATCAAATCAAATTCAAAATATAATCAAATAATAAAGGGTTAAGTATCTTAAAATGTAACAAACTATAACCAAATGTCTATATTATGAACGAACTAAAGTTTTGGACATTGTATGCTAACAACTTGATAAATTGTCCAAATTATGTAATATGACATACGTGTCAATCAATATGAGCCGCCACGTGCAAGTTTTTGATTGGTTGGCTCATGATTTGAACATTTTTACGAAGTTTTTAACACACAATACTCAATCTGATAGTTGGTTCCCACTATAAACATTTGATCATAATTAGTTACATTTTGACGCACTTAACCCAATGATAAAAGGATCAAAATAGCTCGACATGATAAGGCCTCCAAATCTAGTTTAAAAACATCAACTCATTTTCGTTATCGAATTGGATTTTTTTCCTTAAAATCGGCCAAATTTCCAAACATGGAAACATGATTAGTAGAAGACAACTCTTTCTTGTCGGATTTGAAGGATCCAGGACACATCATAATTGTTAAAACTCATATAACCTAAAATCCGAGTAACCCGACCAAATAAGTTAATTATTCAATGGCAACTTAATAAATTAAAAAAAAATAGGAAACTTAAAAGAAAGAATAACATAAAGTTTAATAATAAATAACCAATGTAAATAATATATAAGTGGAATGGTGTATAATTGGAAAACAAAAATTTTTATAAAAAAGATATCTCTATCATGTATAACTTGAATGGATGGTCACTGTTTATGAATGGTGATAACTCATAACTGCGAATGATTTAAATAATCATAACCAATTTAATTTTTTGGTAGAAAAAGTTGGAGAGTAAATAGGAAAAGAAAATTTTATTTGAAAAGAAATGATGGGAGAACAGGTTATTGGCTTGGAAATTGTTTAAATGAATTATTCAATTTTATTAATTATGACATCATAAATAAATTTTTTTAAAAAAATTAGAGATTATAACTATGCCAAATCAGATATTTTTTAACTATTATTTAGGCAAGGACTTTAGCTTAATATATAAAAAGATATATATATATATATATATATAGGGTAAAGTTATTTTGAGAACTTTCAAATCAAGCCAAACTAATGATTATTCTTTACATGAAAATTGTTTTTTGATTGTTTTCTGAATAACTTATGTGTAATTTTAAAGTTTATAATTGTGTGAAGGAATGGATTATCATCCGTTATACAATTATGTGGAGATTTGGATTCTTGATCACAAGTGCACGAAAAAAAGCCCGAGCCCCGAAAAATTCCTAAAAGCACCAAAAGGTCTTTAAAATAAAAGCTCATAGGAAGAGAGTTGAAAAAAACCCCCAGCCCCTAGCCCCAACGTCAAGCTCCAGCCCCATGCCCTTAACTACAGCCTCAGCCTCAGCTTCAAGCATTACATTTAATACATCAAATTAAAATTAGTTATATATATATATATATATATGGGGATGAGAATATAAGACTGTTATGTACCTAAACTTTCGTTTTAATATTGGACTTTTATGGAATTTTTTTTTATTAATAATATTACTCACACAATTATATATAACTATTAAAAAAAAGTTTATCAAGAAATATATATGTTGTGTTAATTATTAATGAATAAAGTTAAAAAATGGCTAAAAAGAAAAAAAATAATAGATGAGGTTTATTTAATGAGTATTTAATTATTAGGAACAAAAAAATAGAACATTTAATGAGATTATTAATTAAACTAATAATGATTATATAGGTGTGTATCTAACATATTGGGTGTCTCTGTTTATTCACAATCTTTAACTTGGTAGTCTTTTATAAATGTATTTTTACCTGAAAAATTGCATGACATTATATCAAAATATTTAATGATGTGATTTTTTTCTTTTTAACGACATTCTAATCTATTAAATTTAAACTTCTTCTCGAGTTTTAAATCACATTTCAAAACATTATATTTATATCTATGTATCATACCTTTCATCTATCAATCTACTTGCAATATCCTTGGCATCACATGCCCAGTAAAACACAGATTTACGATAGCATTCTAGTACCATATATAAAGCGACCCAGGAGATGATACTTTGAGAAGGAAAAAATCAGGAATATTGGGGTGGTACCACAAACGCTCATGGCAACTGCTGTCCAGTAACACCCATTTCCAAAAACGAAAAAATAGTTTATAAGAAAAGTTATGACCATGCTCCCTATAGAGATAGATACTGAAGCCAGACATATCATTAGCTGTCTGGATAGCGAGATCCTAAAATCGTATTCTTCATAATTAGACCCAAGGATAGATAAGACCATGAGGATTGAAGTAGTAGAGAATATAAATGACACACAATCAGATATTATGAAGCAATTGAAAATTGGAAATTTGAGAAATGTTGGTTGACCACTATCCCGGTCGTATCCACCTGGAACGTCAAAGGCTACCTGATATGACGTCGTGGCCACAAGAGCTGTGCAACGACCATTAGTTGGGTTGGTATGTCTTTCATCCACTCTTCTCCTCTTGAAAATGATCTTTGTTAGGTATGGTGCTAGATGTTTTGTTTTGTCCATCCTTTATGGTAGCATTTATTTGCAGATTCTTAGGAATTTTAAGAGGATAAATTATAGCAGTTTTTTAGGGCTAATACCATATCCTAATAGTGCTGTATGAGTTTTGTAAAAGCTTATATGGTTAAAGGCTTAAAGCATGAAGTTTAAGTTACTAAAAACCTCTTACCAAACACACCTCACATGTTCAATCTACACATGAATTTACAACGAAATTGATACCGATGTGATATGTTCTTATTGGGTCAAGTACAAAAAGATGCTTGTTTCATTTCTACCAAAGCACCTGCAGGATAACTAAATTTGTAGCAAGAAGAAAAGGAGGGGGGCATATATATGGCCAGGCATAACATCATACAAAAAATAAACATAACTTCATTTCTTAATTCAAACAATCATAAGTTTTGGCCTAATAGCCACAAATGGTAGCGAAATACATGTCTTGTATAAACTTATACAACACCAAATCATCAACTTTCAAACAATAGCTAGCCTTACAGAAGAACATTACTTCAAGTGAAGCTTCGTAGTAGAAACATTGGTCTGATATAGCATTCTATAACCACGTATAAAGTGACCCAGAACATCATACTTGGAGACGCAAAAAATTACGAACGGGATGGCAGCACAAACGGTGAAGGTAGATGGTATCCAGTAATAGAAATCAATATAAACGCAAAAAAAGTTGATAAGAAAAGTGATGATCATGCTCGCTATAGAGATAAATACTGTAGCGAGACATATCATTAGCTGTTTGGATAGTGGGATCATAAAATCATATTCTTCATAATTAGACGCAAGGATAGATAAAACCATGAGGATTGAGGTTGTAGAGAATACCAATGACACACAATTGGATATTAAGAAAGCGTTGAAAGGTATAAGAGTGATAAACTTCGGTACACCAGTATCATCGTATCCACCTGGAGGGTTGAAGACTACCTGATATGATGTTGTGGCCACAAGAGCTGCGACCACCATTAGTTGGGAAGCTATATCTTTCATCCACTCTTCACATTTTGAAAATTGATCTTTGTGGATTTTGATGAAAACTCTATGTGGTGTTAGACCTTCAGCGTTCTTTTTATTTTGAAGATGAAGAGGGATCATTTTCTCAATTTCCTAGCATTATAAATGTTTAAAGCTACAATTAAACGTCTTATCAAACATTCTACAAATTAATAACATATTGGAAAAAGCCAAATGATCAATTATTAATACCATATAAAGAGAGGATCATATCATAAATTTAATTTTGTATGTATAGTAGCTAACAGTGTAGAATCCTTTAGAGAAAGATGTACCTTGAACCAAAAAATTTCTGGATTTAATCGCAGACCCACACCTCTGATGTTTTGAACTTGATTATTCTTAGCTTTCTCGCCAACTATATGTAACATATTGTTGCCATTCTTATCTTCAAGAGCAATGACTATATCCTTACTAGGGCCGATCTCCTTTAGCAGTTTGTAGACACCCTCGCGACCATACGAGACAGCAACATGAAATATACTTTGGTTATCATCATTGACCTGTAGAACTAGATGTGGATATTTTCGGATGACCTCAACAACAAATGCAGTATTACCCACTTCTGCAGCAAGAAATAGCACCCGTGAAGAGTATTTTGGCTTAATGTCCTTTAAAGGCGTTGGTTTTTCATCAGCCGGCTGCGTTCTAAATAGGCTAAAAAATTTGGCTGGCATTTTCACAATGTTTTCCGATATGGCTCTTAGTAGATGTAGTGCTTCTTGTGTGTCTTGAAGATAAACTATCGATCTTTCATCTTGGTTAGTCTCATCATCAGGAGGCCCCTTTATAATTGCATCAAAATCATCCTTGGACAATTTCTCCATCTTATTCAAAATTGTTTTTAGTAATTGCATTGCCTGGCTATCTTCATCAGGAAATATATTCTTCCAATGACAAATGGCTAAAACTGCAAAAAACGTAATAATATTACATGCTTGTGATGTGAAACTGAACGTAGAATATATGACTACATAATTGGTATAAGCAAAAAAGAACCGGGGTTTAACTATTTTCGTTTCTTAAAAACTGGAGGTTCGTGTGTGTCCAGGGCGATTAAAGCGGTTCCATATCTTACGTCGAGGTTCCCATCAAGCTTCATGTCGTGGTGGACGTGATAGGCAGCGCCACGTTGAGGCATCACGTCGTGAGGATGCATCCAGTGGAGTGGTCGAGTAGACGAGTGAAGACCGGGGTTAACGGCTAAATTTCAAATATTTCGACCCTTTGATTTTATTTTATTTTTAACCCATTTAACTCTACATATACAATTTCTATACACACATTTTCTACAAATCATAACGCAACTTTTATACTATCACACATACAAACACAGTTTTATATGGCCAACCAAAACAGCAAAAACAAGTCAGGAACCGTGAGTTCCAACATGTGGCAGCAAATACTCGATGAGCCTTTGCCCGCCTTCTCATCGTCGGCAGGTCAAATATTGAGTCAACCTTCGCCATCAATGACCCATACGGGTTTGCACCATTTTTACATCCTTTGTCGGGCAACAAAGTTTTGCACCATATCCATCACAATATCACGATCCACAACAACGTTGGAAAGATTTATATCCGTACAACAACAACAATTGCGGCTATGGCAAGAGCAACAATAAACATTCCAAATTAACAAGCTAGAATGTTGCCAAATGGCACGACAGTGTAGCATACATGGATGATGAAGAAGAAAAAAACTGGTTCCAAGCTCGGGGAAGCTGAAGCAAAAGAACGCGCCCATAGAGAAAAGAAATTGGACGGACGAAGGTTGTAAGTGCTGTTATCGTCGTGTAGGGTTCATGCGTCTGAAGACTCGGTCACCGGTAATGCTCAAACGAACATGGTTATGGGTAAATTTGTGCATGGTTCAACAAGAAGAAGACCAAGGCATCATGTACAAAAACCACTTTGGAACAAGATAAAAAATTAAAAAACCGTGAAAGACTTTGGAGCCGCGTTCAAAAAGGTTAATGAACAAAACGACGATAAACCGTTTTTATCAGAGGATTGTTTTCACATTCTCAAAACATGATGTAGGCGCAAGTCGGACAATAAATTTGACGGCCAACGACACTCCAATGACCGCATGCAGCTCCAATCCGGACTTTGCACCCCGGCTATGGAGGCTTTATTCCAGGATGAGTGATGACCCCATTCTGCGAGCTCCGGGTCGGAACGTGGCACGTCAGTTGTCAAGTTCATCAAACGCAACATCCGACCAATCATTGGGTTTGGAGGCGTCCCAAAATATTAACAACTTGGTTAGACAACAATCCAATGTTCAAAGTTACCCAAACTTACCCAAACACAAAGGAATGGGTAAGTTTTGCCAGGCCTGGTTTGACGGCTGAAAATTTGCTCGTGCATATGAATTACCGCGCGAAGGTGTGAGCAAAAGGAATTTGGGAAACAGTACTTTTATTTGACCGGATTGATTGCGATCAAGATTAATAGACTTTTTATCATGATTGTGTCATAATGTTTTATTTATGGTAATGTCGCTTTTATTCTAGCATCATAATTTTTTTTTATATTAATGTATGTTTAGTTTTATTAATATGACTAGTTTTTTTTTCCTCGGGCGTTACCCCGGGAAACATTATATAATATCTACACATGTGAAAAAAATTATATAAAAATAAAATTTTCACGACCAAAGTTAAAACGTGAAAAATTACATGGTAAAAAGTAAAGAAAATGGAACTTTGGTGATAAAAAGTTTTGAAAGTTTTGAAGTTATGTAGTAAAAAGTTTAAAATATAAAACTTCGTTGACAAAAGTTAAAAATTCAAAAATAAAGTAAGAGAATGAAACTTGCCTAGCAAAAGTGGAAAAAATAAAAGTATGAAAAGTAAATAAACCTAAACTTTTGTGTGGAAAGTAGAAGAAACGAAATTGATGTGTCAAAAAGTTTAGTAAATTTATGTGATAAAAAATAAAGAGAATGAATCTTTTGTTACAAAAGTTAGAAAAACAAAAGTGTAAAAAGTAAATAACACAAAAAATCCGTGCAATAAGTAAAAGAAATAAAAGTTATGTGAGAAAAAGTAAAAGTTTCAGTGATAAAAAGTAAAAATAATGAAGTTTCGTGACGAAAATTAAAAAAATGAAAGTATAAAAAGTAAAAAAAAAAAAAGAAAAAAAAAAGCGGCATGCAGGCTGCTTCTACTTTAGCTAACGCTACCATAAATGTTATATATAATAATGTTTTTATTATTATTAAATAAAAGTTTTATTTAGCTTTGTGCTAAGTAATGTGGAAATGATTTAAAAAAAAAAAAAAGAAAAAGAAAAGTCTAAGTGTGGAATAATGGAAGAAGTGGTCATGATAAGGAGGGCGTTCTTTGAATAATACTAGAAAGAGAAAAGTTAATGTGGTAACCAAGAGGAGGATAACATTATATATTTTTTTAAATATTTTTTTAATCTTTTAATTTTACAATTTATTCCTGATTCCTAAGTGTTCAAAAAGATTTAAGGAGGACGGAGTCAAGCAAGACTGTCATCAAGTAAGGGCAACCCGCCAACGCACACCGCCACTGCCTAAGAGAGTTGAAGACGGGCAGGGAGTTTGACAGGCTGAGAATCTTAATATAATATAATATAATATAATATAATAATAATAATAATGTATACTATAAGACAGTTGAACTAATGCCTTATTAACCAATGAAGTCGCTCAATGTCTTCAAATTGACTCTCGCTTATGTCATCATTTAATTTAACTATAAATTAAAAATCCTAATAATTATTATTTAAATATATTATTCTATTAGTATTAATATTAATTTGTAGAAAAAGTCTCATTAATTTACACTCTTTTGTTTTCAATCAACAATTTACACTTTTTAGCCCTGAATACTTCATTTATATTTATTTTAAACCATAAACTTGAGAGGGTTTTCTAAAACTTTAATCAATTAATTAATTAAAAATTTTCAACATATAGAAATATTTTTCTACAAAAAATTATTTGAAAATTTAATAACTTATTAACCAATCAAATCGCTCAATTTCACCAAATTGACTTCCGCTTATGTCATCATTTAACTTAGTTATAACCGACATAAGGGGCATTAAATGTCCAGTTGAGCTAAATCTCAAGGACTAAATATATTATTATATTAGTCTTTATATTAATATATATATGTAGAAAAAGTCTCATTAGTTTACACGTCTTCTTTTAAAAGCACGATTTATAACAGATGGTCACTTAAATACTAAATCCAAATCAATATGACCTCCATTCAAGATTCATTCTATCACTCAATAAAAAGGTATTAAACTCCCTTTTTATATATTAGTTTTGCGTATTAATGTTTAAAGTTACAATTGTCACTCAAATTAAGAGTCTTAATTGTTATCAAATAATATGAAAAAAATCTTAATTGTTATCTAATTATCATAGAGCCAGTGATCGAAAATAAACCTATTTGTGTTATGGGCCTACATCATGATCAAATACATATACTTGAATGTCAAATATAAGATCATAAGTATGTATGTATTTTAATTCTTAATTATCTTTCAAAAAGATATCATATTACGAGTATAACTGGTTTCAAAAAATTCTATAATAGAGAAATTTTTGTAGCATGTACCTTGTGAAATAACTACGACAAACAATTCCATAAATATGTCTAAGCTAATAATGATAGTGGCGGACATGTGATTATTGTACTACAACTTGCAAAATATAACACTTGGAACCGTATATCTTCAAACTTATAAGCTTTTATGACTTAAATGTATAAAGATCTAATATTGATAATATCGTAAATCTCGTGTCTAGTATTGGACACGGGTCTAAAATCTAGTAGAATACTTAATTTATATTTCATTTTAAACTTTGAACTTTTACCTTTTTACAATATTATCATTAAAGTTTTATAAGTTTTAGTTTCAAACCTCATTTTTTTGTATATAATATATATTTTGTTTATAATTTATATACTTTGCTGTTATTATTAAATAAAAGATTAAATAATGTATTTTGGTTATATATATATATATATATATAATTATATAAAATTCGGGAGAGTTAAATAAATCATGGGCGTTACTAAAAGTTGTTGGAAAAGTTGAAAAGGTAAAATGAGTTGGATAAATTTTATTAGTGAAATTTGAGAGTTGTTTAGATTTTTGGGAGTAAATATATTTGTGGTTTCTAATAATTAATATTTAAAGACATTAATATAGAAAACAGAAAATAAATAGGGAGTAAATGTATAAGGGGCAAGGGTGTAATCGGTAAAAAGCATCGGCTAATTAATCGGCAAAACGGCAAACCTATAGCACATGCATCGGCTTCTTTTGACAACTTTAATCGGCAAGTTTTGGCAAGCAACATCGGCTAGTTTTGGCTGATGCAACTGAACGTTGGGAGCGTATGACAGTGACCTTTTTTTTTTTAGTGATTGGCAAATTGGCAAGAATTGACATGTTTTAGCTAGTTTTTGGCAAAGTTTGGCTTCGACACGTGTCATGTTATGATTGGCTGGAAAGTTGCCAAAACTTATCAATTAACCACGTATTGTCACTACACGATTGCCCTGATAATCCATTTAAATAATTAAAAGAATATATAGATTCGATCTTACACGAACTTATGAATCTTTTGATTATACCCGGTCTCTTAACATAAAGTGCTTCAGGATACCGAGCCAATTGTCCAAGTACACTCTTGTTTTTAACAAGTTCCTCATCCTCATTCACCATCTTTAACGCAGCATCTACAAAATATAACCAATAGTTATGAATTTTTTTTCGAAACAGGCGTATTTGATGGGTGTTTTGTCAAATAAGTTTTGGCAAAAAAAAATTTGTGAAACAAGGTATTTGAAATACTGGGTTCGGGTGACTTTTTTGAACCCGGTATTTCAAATACCGGTTTACCTTGTTTCACAAATTTTTTTTTGTCAAAAGTCATTTGACAAAACACCCATCAAGTACGTCCGTTTTGAAAAATTTTTCCAATAGTTATATACTCAACAGCGCAATTCATATATTCATGCATGCATGTGTAAATTACCAACAAAAACTAAACATCTATACTAAAAAAATACTCATCATATCATCACGTTGTGTGGCAAAAGACCACCTATCAACCAATAAGTTATGAATTTTAATTCGTATGTAGACTTATATTTGTATACTTACCAAATAAATTAGCCTCGACACATTTAACAAGAACCGAACCTCGAGTCTCTTGTGTCCAAAATTCACCGGTCATTTGGTCAGATGCTTCGTAGAGAAAATTCACCATAGGCTCCTTCCTGTATAGAGCGGCAATGTATAGCGGCGTCTTTCCTTCATTATCAGGGATATGCGGGAGTCTGTCATTTTTAGTCACCAAAATCCTAGCTATTTCAACATTTCCAGTAATAGCTGCTATACAAAGAGCGGTTTCACCGTTCTTATTCTGTAGTTCCAAGTCCTCTTTTGACATAATGGTCATCAGATATTCGACAAATGGCTTTGACTCCGACCCTAATACCGCAATGTGAAGTAGTTTGTCATTATTTTCGGTTAGGCTAAATCGTATGGCGTGTGGGTGGTTGTCAAGGATCACTCTAGCAGCTTCCAAATTTCCCTCCATGGAGGCTTTATACAAAGGAAGACATGTCTCATTGTAGTCTTCTCCTGTTGCTTCAAAGTATAATTAAGAAATCCATTACTTACATATATTTTTTATAAATATAGAAAAGCTAGCTAGCTAGGCTCATCTGCAAAGGAATTGAAGCATGTTAATAGACAAGTATTATGGAAATAGTTTTGGTTTTGAAAGTTCAATGTCACCATAATTAAATAATAAAACTCACCAATTATAACTAACAAGAAGATGATCTTAACTAATACGAGTAGTTAGTTGTAATTAATTAAAGGTAACTAATAAAGTGCATGTATTGTATTGTAGGTTCACTAATTACCATTAATTGGAAGGTCTCGCCATGGTAGATTCAACGGCTGTGGTCGTGAAGAAGCAGTCGGAATTATGCTGATATGGTGTTGCTGGTTGATGATGGGTGGTGGTGGTGGTGGTGTTACTTCATTATTCCAACTTGTGGGCTTCATCCTTTTCAACATCTTTTTTTACTTGATGTTGTCTTTGTGAAAATATTACAGTATAAAACTCTGAGTGAAAACGAAAACATCAAACATGGATTTATATATACAAGACATAGTGTCCGCGCGTTACGGCGGTGAGATGGTGAAGGTGATATGTCAAGTCATAAAGTAAAATAATCAAATGCCTTAACTGTACGGGCTTTGCCATCGAATTTAAAAATTCGTCGAAATTATATCGAATGACATCTCTAATGAAAGAAAATGAAATTTTTAGAACACCCATACAAATTTTATAAATTATCAATATACGATTTTTGAGATAAAAGATTTTGAATGAATTAAAGGAATAAAATATGGAAGAGATAGAAAAATGAGTGATTGAGATTTGAGGAGAGAGTAAAATGAATTGTTGAGATTTAAGAAAATATTATAGGTATATTAGGTAGAGATGTTTAAATTAGTGAATAAAGAAAAAAGTTAATTTAAATAGTTCAATTACTTAATTGAGATTAAAAAAAAGAGGAAAATGCTTTATTTGATAGTATTAGATATTAGATAGTTGGCCTAAGGGAAAAGCCTAACTGAAGGTGAACTTTAAACGTATAGTACGTATTTTGACCAAAATACCAATATAAAATGAAAAATAGTATTTTATTTCAATATAAACACATGGAGAATAATATTGTTATAACAAAATTTATTCATCTACCAAAGTATATATTTGATCATGCATGCATATGTTTTCGGTGCAATAATTTGTTTTATAGATTATGGCTAAAAACATATGTTGTACTTCTAGCAATAATATAAAACTAGAAAATTTTATCATGTTTTAATTTTTCTTAACAATATATGTATAATACGTGTACTAGATTTTAAACCCGTGTCCAACACTGGACACGAGACTTACAACATTATTAATATTAGATATTAATACATGTAACTCATAAAAGCTTATAAGTTCAAAGTTAAAAATATATGTAGATATTATGTGTTTAATTCAAATGCCAAGAATGTTAAGCTAATAGAAAGAAAACTAATGTAATAAAAAAACATTGGAAGCATATACCATGCTTTATCATTTGAAAGACTTTTTTATAGACGAAATTTGTTATAATGTCTTTTGTCTTCTCATCTTTGTCACATATTAACACTTTAAAGCCCCTTCTCGACTTAACTCAAGATACTGCGATGTACAATTGTTCTTGTGTAAAAGCCAGACTTTAGAAACTAATTTTAACAACATTGTAAAAATAATTATTTTAGTTATCTGTTTTTTATTAATTAAATAAAATTATGTAAAAAACTAAATGGTGACATCATCGAGAGTCAATTTAATGAAATCGAGCAATATAATTGGCTAATAAGTCATAAGTTCAACTGTCTCTATTAATATTCAAATAGTACAATTACTATTAAAATTTTGATATATTTACATTAAATTTAATTTATTGTTAATTAATTAATTATATATATGATAGAACATATTATTGGATATATATTAGTTATTAATTTATTGGATAAATATTAGCTATTATTCTATAGGATATATATTAGCTATTATTATTTATTTACTATATTGAAATTATTGGGTAAAAAGTGTAAATTTGTGAAAGGAAAATAAAAAAGTGTAAATTAAAGTCAAAATTGAAAACAAAAGTCAACTATTAAAAAATCAAGAGTTATGATTGGTCAATAAGTTATTAGAGCGTACTTTAGAATAATAAAAATACCAAAAAAAGCCCAGAATCACTCCTCCTCAAGAAACCTCAATATTCCACTATTATCAAAACACACGCAAAAGCAAAAGTCACAATGTTTTGTTCTTTCTTGTCTTGTTTACACAAAAGATTCAAAACCCAAGCATCTTATATAAAATGCAAGTCACATTTAAGAATTTATCCCAGAAAAACACATTAAGTTGGTTTTCTTATTTTTCATCTTCAAGATTACATTTTTTTTTTTTTTAGATTTCTGAACAAAAATGAATCAAATGGATGAAGATGAAAAAGCCCATCAACTCCAGGTACGTGTAAAATGAAAAAGCCAATCACAACCAGTACTGCTGTACATAGCAAGTAATCTCTAACACTGAAAACATACGTACTTTAGTAGTATTGTACTTATAATACTACCTAATATGGTATCTATGATTTATCTATACTCCCTTATAAAGCAAACTAGCTTTAAGTCAACCTGAAAAGTCTAAAATGTCCCTCACTGTCCTTAATACATCTTTCTATACTCATCTCTATAGTTGGACTAAACTACCCCTGAATTTATCTCATTCTTAAAACAAAATTTCGCCGCAACGTGTGGGTATTATGCTCGTATACAAAACAGAAAGTCACTTGAGACTTGATAAAAAGGGGAAAACACATGGCATATGGAATCAGAAGCAAAACTACAAAATCATGAATCAACTTTTTTTTAAAAAAAAAAGAGAAAGAAACTTAACATTTACTAAAGACTTTAAAAACACATCATAAGTCAATTATTGTTCAATAGATTTGCTTTTGGTGTCTTTATCTCACTGCAGAAAACACGAGGTTTAAGGCTAAAACACACTGTTGTTACATTATGTGCTTTTTTTATCCACCTATAAAAGCATTGATCCTTCGAATTTTGTCTAAATATGCTTGTTTCGATGAGTACAGATTTGTAGTGTGTTGAATCCATTATCAAATTGAATTTAGAAGTTATTTAGCAAAATAAGTTAAACTAAGTTAACTTAGATAGGTTGTTTTAAGATGAAATTATCTATCATCATATCAAACACATGTACTCTTTTTTTATGAAGAATCTGGTAATGTTTCAAAACACATTATTGTGCTTCACAGTCTTGCAATTCACTCATGTGGGAATTTTTATTTTTTTTGTGTAGTACACATTTCTGATTCTTGAGAATAAATGTAAAATTTGATAATTCTAGCACAAATGTATGGAACAAGAGAGAAACTCTAACCTTGTAGTCCTTTGAATCCAACTGACCATTTCTCAAAGATTAGTCCAGGACAATTTTAAGTCTTTAGGTACCACCCAGCTAAGTTTGGACGAATTTAAACTCGTGATCACTTCCTAACGAAACCCTCCACAATAGTCCGACAAAGCATTTAAACTGTGAGATTGATACCACTAAGGCTGGAGCCCGTGTGTAATATATGGGCATTATATTATAGTCTTAATAAAGGTGCATCATTGGCCTAGGTGAGAAAATAAAAGAGATCTTTTTTGAGATAAATATAATAAGAAATGTACTTGAATTAAAAAGCAAAATGTTTGTTACTCGGTACCTATTATTTAAATACTTGGCCTTTCTAGGAGTTTTTGAGGTTTAAAGATTGTGGTGAAAGTGTGAAACTTAATTTCACAATATTCCTTCGAGTCTTTGACCACTGAATTAGATCCATGCCCATATCTAACAATCTGATCCTCAATACCATATAAAAAATACTAATGACCTGGCTATGTTATATATTTATCCTGTCAGGTTCATACAAAACCTCTTTATAATCAGATTGAAGTACGCATATTGATTGCTTATGGGTATGCAATACGCTATTTTTTAAGTTTTTTAATAAAAAAGAAAAGATACGCACGATGATGAACGCCTAATTTGCATAATCTTAATGGATTAAAACGACACTTGTTGTGCTTGTTAATAGAGGATTAGGGCGTTTTTATGTTTGTTGAGTGATTTCAGGTCCTAAGTAGCAAAATGGAGCTAATTGGATGAAGAAACGAGTCAAGAAAAGTCAAAGGCAAAAATCTGGAAAATCGCCATTTCTGGGACACAGTCTGAGACGCCCAAGAGACAGTCTGGGACGGCCCTAGCTGCACTAAACATCCAAAAATTAGGGATTTAATTACTTTTCAGTTTATAATTCCCTCATGGACGAATTGGGAAGTTACCACTTCATATTTTCTCATCCCTGAGCAGTTTTCTAACACACACAACACCCCAAGATCATCATCAAATCACAATTTCATGGAGATCAAAGCCTTAATTGAAGAATCAATGATGAAAATTATAGGCTAGGGTTTCTATTGATCATTCTCATGTGAACAATTATGTAAGACTTTTATGTTCAACCTTTCTCATATTCATGTTGGATTAGATGTTTAATTCTTAATTGTGTTTTGCATCTAATGTTGTTTGGATTTGAATGAATGATTACATGTTTATGACTTTGAATGAATTTCATCCATCTTTTGAATTCAAATTATTGTTTATCATGGATTATTGAAAGAATCTCTCATGAACTTGTAATTCTATGTTAATGAATAAAAAATCTAGTTATGTCAATTCCCCGGTTTTTCATTATCGTGAATCATCACAACCGATTACTTTAGTTCTTAAGTTCATTCAATCCAAACGGTATAACGAATCATGTCTATGTGATTTCCAACGAATATAGGTTATGTTACATATAAGAAAGCATAATTTAAAGCATGAGAATGATCCCTTTGTTAATTGAGTTATTTTGTTAAGTTTAATATCAAGTTTAGTTCTTAACCAAACCAATCAATCAATCGAATTTAAGTTTATGTCTAGTTTAACTAATTTTTGTGAATCATTTAACATTTTCCCTTGATTCCCTGTGGATATGATACTCGACTTACCCTAGCTAATTAGTGGTAATTAGTTTTAATTTTGATCGGTCCAACGACATCGATCAAATTTAGGCGCCGTTGCCGGGGAATCAGTGTACAAAGTGTTAAAATTGCTTTCAATTTGTTAAAATTTTCAGAAAATAAAAAAAGAATTAGTTTAGTTTTGTTAGTAGTTTGTTTATTTTCGTTGCATTTTTGTATTTTCGAATTACGCTAGGTGTGTTATTTGTGTAGGTTACAGGTTGTTTATGCATACGAGGTATTCAAAGAAGAAATCACCTTTGTTGTTTGATCCGGAAATTGAGAAAAAAAGCTAGGAGAAACCGAGTACTTCACCGTGCAAACATGAGTAATCCCGGAAATATACCACCAATTATTCAACCAACCGGAACCTAGCAAGAACCTAATCTTGAACAAAATGTCCAACCCCAAAACCAACCTCAACAACAACATCCACCCCGATCCGTGAGAAGCGGATTCACAACTCCTCACCGAACTGGAACACCAACCTTTGTTGGAGAGGGATCACAGTATACAGATTCGGTGTATGAAAGGGTTGATAATTGGAATGATGGGAGGTTTGATAATCATGATGATGGAGATGATTATGTGCAACCACAAAACATTCAATATCCTCAATATAACCAACCTCAATATGTCAACCAAGGACCAAGAATTCCTCATGGTCCACCACCACCCACCAAAACCGTCGTGGAAATAACCCTATTTACCATCTACATAACCGTGCCATGCCAAACATGAACTTTCAACCTCCGCCACAAGGAGTTGATAGTCATTTCCGACCCGCCATAGCCGTTAATGCCTCACCTATAGTACTACCGGTGTTGAGGGGTAGTGCTTTTGAAGTTAAACCTCAATGTTTGAGTATTCTACCGAGTTTCTATGGTAAAGCAACGGATGAGCCTTAATTGCACTTGTCGGAGTTTGAGGTTATTTGTGGTACCATTGGAGGTCAAGGATTTTCTCCGGATGAAGTTAAACTAGTCTTATTTCAGTTCACTTTAAAGGATAAAGCAAAGCAATGGTTCTTAGCATTGCCATTGGGTAGTATCTTTACATGGGCTGAAATGCAACAACAATTCTTGGATGAGTATTATACGATGCAAAAGACAAGTGATGCAAGAACTTCAATAAGAACTTTTCAACAACAATCGGGTGAAACTTTTCATGAAGCTTTCAAGAGGTTTAATGAGTTGTTGAGAACATGTCCACACCATGGGATTGCTAGATGGGAGTTGATCACGGCTTTCTATGATGGTTTAATACCGGAAGAGAAAAGAGATGTGAACTCAATTAGTAATGGAACTTTCTTGACTAATCCGGAAGATGTTGATTGGGAATTTTTAGAGAAAATGAGTGTGAACTCGAAAAGACAAGCTCAATCAAATAGGAAAGCAAGGCATCCAATAGCTTCTTCATCATCTACAAGTGATCAAGCTACAAAAGATAGACTTGAAGCATTGGAACGGAAGTTTGCTAAGTTGGGGAAAGCTGAAAATCAGGGTGTTGCTCATGTTTCTCAAGAATACCCGATTTGTGAAAGTTGTGATGAACTTGGACATACGACTTTGCAATGTCCATTGATCCCGGAACAAGTGGAAGAAGTGAATCAAGTGTATGGAGAAAAGAGAACATTTGACATGAACTCCAACACTTATCATCCGGGAATGAGAAACCATCCAAACCTTCGGTATGGAAATTCTTCAAATCAACTCAACCCGAACTTTCAAGGAAACAACCAAAACAGTGGAGCACCATTTCAACCATTTCAAGGACGAAATTACAACCAAGGGAATTACCAAGGTGGCCAAAATCAAGGATTCAATCGAGGCTACCCAAGAAACTTTCAACAAGGTAATAACCAAGGTGGAGCATCGGGAAGCAATGAGGTGTCAACCGGGGAAATTATGGAGTACTTGAAGGAAATGGATCGAAAGAATGAGATTCAGGATAAAACGGTTGAATCTTTGCAAAAGCAAGTGGGTCAATTGGCAGAGGATGTGTCGGAATTGAGGAAGAATCCGGGAAAGCTACCAAGTGACACGAAGATCAATCCACAACATCAAAGTGGCGGTTCAAAGAATGTCAAGAATGTGGAGATAAACAATGTAAGTACTCTTCGTAGTGGTAGGATTTATGATAATAAAGTTGAACCTCCATCATCACTTGTTAATGGTGTGGTGGAGGATGTTGATGATGACCAAGATAGTGAGCAGGAACCGGAACTTATTCTACCAAAATTAAATAAGAAAGTGTCTTTTAAAGAGGTAGAAAATGATAAGTCTAATGTTAAATTTTCTGAAAAACAAGGAAAGGATATGGAGGGTAATACCATTCCTTTTCCTTTGGCTTTAATTGATCCAAAACTTAGGCCTACACTTCGGAAAAGAGGTCCCCATGAGGAAGAAATGTGGAAATTTTTAAACAAGTGAAAATCAATATACCTCTTATTGACATTATTAAACAAGTTCCGGCCTATGCGAAATATCTCAAGGAGTTGTGTACCCAAAAACGGCATCATAAACTTCCAAAGAAGATTGTTTTGAATGAGGAAGTTAGTGCCGTTGTGATGGGTATACTCCCACCTAAACTCCAAGATCCGGGAGCGCCTTTAATTACAATTCAAGTTGGTGATTTTAAAATGAATAAGGCACTTTTGGATATGGGGGCGGGTGTGAGTATCCTACCGGGTATGTTGTATGACCAACATGACTTTGGACCATTGGAAAAAGTCGACACCACCTTGGTGATGGCTGATTTGTCACTAAAATTTCCAAGATGAATTGTCCAAGATGTCATAGTGAAGGTGGAGTAACAAGAAGAAAAGCCCGAATGGCCGTGTAGTAAGCCCTTATCTTCTTTACCTTATAAATGGCAATGTGAATTGTTTAGAGATAAAATGGTTTACGGCAGAAAACATGAAAAAACAATTGTTGGGTGAAAGGAAAGTTATGTTGAAAGATTTTAGGGGTTTTGGGTTTATAGAGGCTTTTGAAAACATTGGGTGGAAAAATGCCTTATTATGGAATAATAATGATGAACCTGAAGTAAATTTAGAGGGTATTATTGAATGGTTGGGTACATTGAAAAAAGTTGCCGGTAAGAAACCTCCCGAGACCACCAAGTTAGTCGGTAAAGTGGATGGCAAAGATGTAACAATGTCTTTTGAAACTCTGGATAAAATAGTGAAGTTTGATTTAGGTGCTAAGTCGAAAAAACCATTATATTTTGTGTCTCATGATGTGTTAAATGGGGTAGCTCCGAATATGAATTTGGTAGAGATGATAGTCGAGTTGTTCACCTATCCTCGAGATGCTTTGAACTTAAATATTAAGTTGAGTCGTGCTAGGTTGAAACCATTACCCCGTTTGATTATGAATGCTATTAGTTGGAATATTTGTCCTAGAAGTAGTGACAAGGGTTCAATGAGATTACAAGAAGTGGTAGTTTTGTATGCTTTGGTAACAGGAAAGTTGGCTTTGTCACTTAGACACATTATCATGACAAACATTTGGGAAAGTCATAACAAGAAGGTTAAATTGATCATTCCTTATCCGAGGCTCATTACTCGCCTAATCTTGAGTCATAAAGCTGCTACAACTGACTCACCCACAATTCCGGTCAATCAAATTGTTGTCACTATGAAGAAGTTGTTGAATGGAACTGAGTGGGCTTTGGAGGATAGGCCTCAATGTAGGATTCTGAAGAATTTGAAGTCAAATGAGCGTTTGATAGCTCCTAAGGATGGGTTAACTTTGGAGGAGGTTGAGGCTCAATTGGAGCTTGTGGGGCCTGTGGATGTTGACGAGCATGGTGAGCCTAGTGGTGATAATGTGGGGAATGAGGAAGAACTACCAAGGATATGTGGTGGTGTGTTAGATGCAGGAATAGGAGAAAATAGGCCGAGTGTTGGGATTAAGTGGCCTAGTGACTATCATCGATGGACTTCTTTTGAGAGGAATATGTGGGATTTGGCTGCTCAACAAGCTGAAGAAGCAAGAGTTAGGCGACAAGAGCAGAGAGATTATGAGCGGGCAATGGCATATGCTCATGAGTTGGAGATCAGGAGAAGATTCCAATATACTGAAGCCGTTCGCCATCACGAGGATCACACTGCAGGACTTCCTTTTATTAAGACTCCTCCAGTTTATAACTTCCGGACCATAGGAGATTATGAGGAGGAGAAACATTCAGCTTATCCTCAGAGCCACGATTCTGAGTGGTTACCACAGCAGTCTTGTGTGGGTCGGATGGAGACTGGTCCGAGAGATCCCCTGGTATCATCTTCTGCAGCTTCTTCTTCTACTGTTGCTCATGATTCATTTGATGGCCAATCTTTGTATCGGAGTTTGATGGAGTCCATCTTTGGACCATCTCAGGGTCCACGCCAGTGATTGGTACTTTCTATCCATTTTTCTATTTCTCTTGTGTGACTATGTGCTTTTCTGTGTTTGTTTTATAGTTTTGCATTTTCAATTCGTAGGTAGATTTAATTTCTAGTTAATTTCATTTATATTTCTAGTTTAGATGTTGATTTACTTTCTTATAACATGGAATTGAATCAAATAGACAAAATGTTCGAGTTATATTAGTTATATATGTTTGTAAAATGAGATTTTCTTGTGATTGGATGAGTACATGTAAGTGGGGCTAGGTAGTGTAGGCTAGATTGCATGATATGATTGACTTATGAGCCGCTTGATAGAGTTGCTAGAAAGTAAAAACATAGAAATGTACAATTGAAGGTAATATGCCAATTGTGAGTCGCAATGCATGTATCACATTTATTTATCTGTTATATCCTTCAATTTCATGAGAAAAATGTCACGTCGACAATTGATTTAGATTGTTAGCGTAGCATTGTTTCTTGTGATCCTTATCATATTGTGTGAACCATTATTGTACATTAGGTTAGAACTAGTACACTTACCGTGTCGAGACCTCTAGCTTGAATTATGTGCTTAAAACTATAAACAATCATACAAATCACTCCATAGTTCACCTCACTTCGCCATGAAATCCGTTAATAGTTCAAAGTTGTGTTGTTTATGATGATGAATCGAAAGAAAGAACAAATCGAAGTCAAATTGAGAAATCCGGTTGAAAAGTCAAAGTATATGGTCATAAATGAAATTCAATTCAATTATCCATGTAAGTTGATCAAAAGAACCAAAAGTGAAATGTTCCAAAAATCATTCTAGTAAATCACCCAATTGAGAATTATTCCCGTGTTTCATTCCATAATTCCATCAATCTTGTATGAATACCGAAGTAATAGTTTGAGTTATGAGGTCTTGGTTCGATTTGTGTACTAGCCTATGACTTTTAGTGTGCAATAATGAGTTGAGAGCTTCATCTATATATATATATATATATATATATATTGGCACATCTTTTGCTAATTCACTCAAATATGAACCCAAGGGAAGTGCACATTGTGAGAGTGTGATGCATGTATTGTGGCGAATTTGAGGTTTATTAGGTTTAATTGAACATTTATATATTTCTATTTGCTAGTCGTAAATCTTTTGATAGTTGTAAGTCTTGTGAGTTGGTTGTATTATGTGGTTTGGTTTGCATTACTTAGTTTCGCCCAAGTGTACTTTGAAGATTGCTTGAAGGTTGAGTTTTATAAGTATATATAGTTGATATAATTCTTATATGGAGCTTCTTTGGTGATAGGAAGTATTATGAGATTGTAAATTGACTTGTCACATGATGAATGTCTTTTTCGGGACGAAAAAGAGTTAAGTTGGGGAATGTGATGAACGCCTAATTTGCATAATCTTAATGGATTAAAACGACACTTGTTGTGCTTGTTAATAGAGGATTAGGGCGTTTTTATGTTTGTTGAGTGATTTCAGGTCCTAAGTAGCAAAATGGAGCTAATTGGATGAAGAAACGAGTCAAGAAAAGTCAAAGGCAAAAATCTGGAAAATCGTCATTTCTGTGACACAGTCTGAGACGCCCAAGAGACAGTTTGGGACGGCCCTAGCTGCACTAAAAATCCGAAAATTAGGGATTTAATTACTTTTCAGTTTATAATTCCCTCATGGACGAATTGGGAAGTTACCACTTCATATTTTCTCATCCCTGGCCAGTTTTCTAACAAACACAACACCCCAAGATCATCATCAAATCACAATTCCATGGAGATCAAAGCCTTAATTGAAGAATCAATGATGAAGATTATAGGCTAGGGTTTCTATTGATCATTCTCATATGAACAATTATGTAAGACTTTTATGTTCAACCTTTCTCATATTCATGTTGGATTAGATGTTTAATTCTTAATTGTGTTTTGCATCTAATGTTGTTTGGATTTGAATGAATGATTACATGTTTATGACTTTGAATGAATTTCATCCATCTTTTGAATTCAAATTATTGTTTATCATGGATTATTGAAAGAATCTCTCATGAACTTGTAATTCTATGTTAATGAATAAAAAATCTAGTTGTGTCAATTCCTCGGTTTTTCATTATCGTGAATCATCACAACCAATTACTTTAGTTCTTAAGTTCATTCAATCCAAACGGTATAACGAATCATGTCTATGTGATTTCCAACGAATATAGGTTAGATTACATATAAGAAAGCATAATTTAAAGCATGAGAATGATCCCTTTGTTAATTGAGTTATTTTGTTAAGTTTAATATCAAGTTTAGTTCTTAACCAAACCAATCAATCAATCGAATTTAAGTTTATGTCTAGTTTAACTAATTTTTGTGAATCATTTAACATTTTCCCTTGATTCCCTGTGGATATGATACTCGACTTACCCTAGCTAATTAGTGGTAATTAGTTTTAATTTTGATCGGTCCAACGACATCGATCACACAACTAATATGAGAGGCTCAAGAACAAGCCTGGGAATCTGGTGCTAAGACAAAACCAATCACTAGCATTCATAGTGAGAAAAGTGTGAAAATGAATCGACGTTACGCATCCTCTCTTTGTGAATATTAACCATTAGTTATGACGTGTTGACATCAGATTTAGTGGGCTTTCGGGGTTTAAACTTTCTTAAAGATTAATATCCAATGTGAAAACTAAACCCCAATGCACAAAAAAGTAATACCCTATAAAGTTCAGGCTAACCTGTGTAAACAGTACCTTTGAAATATGAAACTGACCTTTTCCGCCAACACCACACCAGCACCATTGGTAGCATACATATTAGCTCGATGCCTACCAAAACCTGAAAGTGGGTGCATTATAATGTATTTTAAAATCAATATTCAGAACTGTTGGTAAAATTCAAAGAGAACTTCTGTTTGATCTCATATAAAAAATCATACCTTTGTGTATGATTCCTTGCTTTTTCCATCTGACTACTGCAAAATATTTACAATTCCCCTGTATCCAAACATGCATACATAAGGGATTCATAATTTAAAAATCTGGAAATATATTAAGCTTTCATATTGTTTAAGAAAAATAGTTTTCACCAGAAAGGAGTTACATAAGAATTATGTCCTGTTAAACCTCTGACTACCACAATATAGTTCCAATTCCCCTTTGCATACAAAAGAGAGTTATAGTTTAAAAATCTGCACATATATTAAGCTTTCGTATTGTTTAGGGAGAATGGTTTTCACCAGAGAGAGTAGCATATAAATCATTTAGATGCATCCTTGACCCAATCGTTGTTTTTAAGCTCCATGTTACCCAAAATGCATAACGCATCCAGATTTTTTTAATCATCCACTTCTAGAGCATCACGGATCTACAACAGAAGACCATCACATTGCTGACAACTAGATGCAAAACAAAGGTGTATATGAAATAATAATACGTGAACAAGGATGTTATGAAGGGCTTAAGAACCAGTTCAAGGCTTAGCGGGACATTCTTCCGTGCTTTTGCAATAGCAGCGGCCCTTTGGTAAGCATCTACATACTCTGGAAGCTGATCAAAATAAAGAAAAATCAGGCGTAGATGGATAAAAGATTATCAAAGTAAAATGTTCCAACGATCACCAAGATCAGACGTTATATAAAAAGCTAGCAGTTTCCGTTTTATGCAGCTTCTCGAACAGTCTAGCAAGGCCAGATAATGTTGTGATCTTATTCAACGGTAAATCTACTGCAATAAAATCTCTTATCAATATTATGTAGCAGTTGCATGTCCTTGTACATTCGAGCAACTAAACTGGCATCCATGGGTTGGTATAAAGCTTTCTGCCTTTACTGACAGGATCAGAGTCAGATTGTGGTTCATTCATAATAAAACTGACTCGTGTTCTATCACCAAGAGCCTCCTTAGAAGTTTGCAGCGCAAGATGATCAAATAAGCATAAGGAATTAAGTGATTTGAAAGAGAATGATATGGCACTTATTTATACCTGAAAGCTAAATACACATGGAAAAGCAAACCTCAAACTCTCCTCTTTTAAAATCAAGAAATCCAATATTGTTGAAATTGAGAAGCTCAACTGATACTTCCACATTTTCTTTTTTTAAAGATTGCCTTCCTATCATGACTTGCTAGGTAGATGCCTTGAGTTTAGATCCACATTAGTCTGATGGTTTACCATAACAATTATAAGTCAGACAAAAAAAAAAAATGCTAGTTAGCGTACAGTAATACAACAAAAAGGGGATATCAATTTACTACGGTTTAAATAAGCCCAATGCAGCTAGTTAACTTAAGTTTAGAATGCTCCATAACTTAAAAAGGCTTGCACCATAGTTAAACAAACATATTCATTTTCAGGCTCAAATGATCGTTTGGCACTCTCAACCCACCCAGTTTGTAACGACAAAGACCTATGCCAAGTCAGCAGCACATCAAGGATACACTTCCAGAACCCTCTTTTCAATGGGTGCAAATTTAGAGCAACAGGGGAAAAAGAAAATGATCCAGAATTTGAAGTAGAATAGCGGTGTAAGATATCGCTATACAGAATTTACAGAGTGTTCAACTTTTGTCCGTCTCCAAATAATGATACATTTGCAGGATCACAAACACATTTGATCCTCTATGCCATAACTTTGACCCTTGCTGATTGACTACAAAATAGTTCAGTAACAACTTCATCATCAAACAATGTTTAATAAGCATCAACAACTTACAACAGATAAGCCATAGTACATTACAAATATTTAAAATCAATAACATTCACAAACAAGTGAGAAAGAAAACGAGCATATATAATAAATGGCCCTGTATATCCAAGAAATATTTCCGTGCAGACCTACGAATTTTCCAAATTCAAGTGTTAGCGTGAGTTATCCCATGATCCTTTGTGAGCAGATAGACATTACATTGCATTGTAACTGATATTGTATATATTGGAATAAGAGTCAGGTCAAATTTAGAGAAATGTTAGAACACGTTGTCGATAGCCTTAACTAAGCTCCTAATGTTTGGTTCCATAATAACTTTACTTTGTTGCTGTTCAATTAAAGTTTGTCTTAGGCTTCAGGTCTGTTTTATCAAATAAGAGCTTTATGTGCAAATGGTGAAATTTACAGTGTGCAAGTAACAAATATATACCGGTGATTCTTCATTCACCACTTATTTAGAGACCAATAACGGCACTCGTGAGAATGGATTGAGCCTTCCTGATGCAACCATGCTCGAGTGAGCTCTATTACCTTCTAGGTTGGTAATGATTGCAAAGATATTACCTTATATATTACAACATCACCTGAAGCTTGATGAACAAGTCCCTAAAACCAAAAGAGGGTGGGTATTATTATGAACAAACCACCTTTTTGGGGTTGAAATTGAATTGTTTGTTGCATTTTACGTATATACATACCTATATGTATTGGTTGTGTATATTTTTGCTTTATGTTATTTGGATCTGCTTGTACTTTCAGTTCTTTACTACTGATTTGTTTTTTTTTATTGATCAAACAAACTTGATTACTATCATTTACACAAAATCAAAAGAACATGTTAACAATGAGATCACTAACGAGGTAATTTGAAATTTCAATTTGAATAACAACTACATGAACCAATTACTCAACAACTTTATTTTTCGCTAAACTGTTATTATATGTATATGTATGTATCTATCGATTCACAGTCTCCGTAAAACCTAACAATGTAGCTTCACTTACAGATCGGTAACAAACTTACAGCACCTAAAAACGGATTCAAAACTCAGACCGATCCGGAGCAGCAGCAGCAGTAATTAACATTCTACCCGAACTTCTAACCAGAGTTTCACCAACAGAATCATCACTATCATCCTGATCCTCCTCACCATCACCAATTTCATCAAACAACTCAGGCAAACTCAAAACATCACGAATTCCATGAACCACAAGCCAGTCACTATGAAACATATCCGGAAACGTAATCGAGACCTCATTCACCTTATAAACACCACCAGATCTATCAATTTTCACCTTAAATCCATCCAAATATGTATCGAAACTAGTTCCGTCATCAACGCTCATCACATCTCTCCACAAAACCTTACATTTCAACACGTGACGATGAAACAGACTTTGATAATCAGGAAACCTACCGGAATATTCCACCATCACTTCATCACTAGGCGCAAAAACAGTCAACCTACTTTGACTTTGACTCTCCTTTTGACTTTGACTTCCAATTTGTAAATTGAGAAACGAAGCAAATACAGAGTAACCTCTAGAAATCAACACATTAGCTGCATCATGAAACGAACTAATAATGTTATTATTATCACTACTACCTCGAAACGACGCCGTACAGTGATTCACGTTACTGATTTGAATCGGACTATCCGGAACGGTGAAATTCGGATCTAGGAAGCTCTCAATACCGTAAACGATCAACGAACCGTCATCGAAGATAGGAAAACCGGTAATCCTGACGTCATTAATCGAAACGACGTCGTTTGACGATGAAGATGTGACGATAAGGAAAGTAGATTCATCAACGGTAGGGATTTTGGTACCGAAAGGGAGAGAACGGATGCTAGAGAGAGAGAAGGCCATCGGAGAAATGTGGATTTGAAGGAGAGAGAGTGACAGTTGACCGTAGTCAGCGAAAGCATGATCCGGCGGTGAGAAGATTGTGGCGGCGTTGTGGTGAGAGAGTGATCCGTCGGAGATGGCACTTAGGGTTAAGGACATGGCGTTATAGCCGGAATTTGATAAAGTTTCTATGGCGTTTGTGAGTGTTTCTGGTGGAAGTGCGGTGGTGGTTTGAGCTGTGAAGATGATTGTTATTAGTGTGAGAAGAAGAATTGAGTTGGTGAGCGCCATTGGTGATGTGGAATGTGTGTGTGATATGAGTCTGTCAGAGATATATATATAGAGAGGGAAAAAAAGAGAGAGAGAGAATGCTTCCATTCAAAATTAATTTTAAAATCTCCCTCTCACAATTCACAAACGATACGATTTGGTGATGTGGCCTAATTAAATTAGTTAAACGATTTTTATCCTATGTTCTTCTCATTCTTCTTGCTCTTATAAAAATATAACTCTTATAAAAATATAAGAGGGAAGTAAAGGTGGTGCAGTTAGGTATTTAAATTGGGTGAAATCTCTCTTACATGTTAGTTTTTAATTCATAAAAAATATGGGGGCCCATCATTTATTCACTATACATTTATGAATTAAAAAATTAGTATGTGAGAAAGATTTCACCCAATTTATATGTGTGACAACACTACATTTACTTTTCCAAAAATATAAATACAAATAAAATAATAATATAATAATCTATAATATAACACCAATGGTTAAATGTTACACAACTTCAACATTAAAATATTCGTACTTGATAGTTATGGTCTTACATCAATTAACTATTCCAAAAATGCATGTATTATTTTTTTAGGAAAAATGGTTCATTTTATCTAAGCTTAAGTACTGTCACTAAAAAAAAAGTTACAAATTAAACCTTTGAATTTGATAAACATACATAGCCCCTGAATTTTACATAATCCCTCCTACTTTATCTAAGATAGGTGTAACATGTTTTACCTAACATATCCCCTTCTTTTTATATAACTATTTTTATATCATTTAATTACATTACTCACTGTTGTCACCGACAACATCACTTCCGCCACATTATGCGACCTTTCTAATTTACTTTAATCATTTTTTTGTGAGTTATAATGCACAACTTGGTCATATTTCTCTTAATATTACATAATTATTATTTATTATTATTATAATTATTATTTTATTATAAAACACCACTTCTATTATTATTTTTAGATTTATGTTCGTATCAAATACACGGGTTGTATATGATATCTTTCAGATAAAATAAATTGTTAAATATGTTAAATTCAAATATTAAAAATGTAATTAAAATCAAAATAAAAGAATATAACCTTAAACATTGAACACATATATTATATTTCAGATTAAAAATAGTTAGTAACGATTTACATGAATTCTTAATTGGTGCATAATATATCAAATTGCTGGGAAAAAACTGAAATCTTAGACTTAAAATTTAAAAAATATAAATGAAAATTCTATAAAAATAAACATATTCTATATTTCTGATTTAGATACTCATTTAAAAATGTAAGTTAATGTAACACCCCAATATTTAAAAGTAATATAAATTTAACTCTTATCATAGTTTTGACATTTAATTTAATTTTTAGTATTTTGTTTTGAGATAAGGGATTAGTTTACTTTAAATTTTAGTGGCTAGCGGGTATAATACTCTTATTTTATTTGATAAAAACGTGGCATCATGAAGGAAGCCAGTCATATGTATTTTTGATGTATCATCAACTCCACTAACACAAATCCATTTCAAATTTCAACCCTTGTATCTCAAATCTTTCAATTTCTTCCAGCAAAGAGTTTGTATGTGATCTTCTTCCATAAAATCCACCCAATTTCGTTCATTTAATTAAGAATTTAAATCAAGGATTTTGGTGGTGCTTTGGTGCGGGTCAAATTCCACAAGAAGAAAATAGAGTAATTTGGAGTTTCAATTCATTTAGTCTTGTCAATACTTGAAGGTAAAAATTTAACCTAAAAATCATTGTTATATTTAATTATGGTTCTTATGAAATTTGGGGTTTTGTTATTTGGGAATTCCAATAAAGAACCCTAGTGATTTTAAATGAGAAATTGGAGGTTAATGCAAATGAGTCTTTTGATGATGAAAACCCCATAATCATAATACTATATTTTGATGTTTGGCTAGTGATTGTTGATATAGAATTTTATCATGAAAAAGGTTTTGAAATGCATTGTGTATCCAAATACTCTATTAGGTTGGTTAATTGTGAATTGGGTTTATTAAGAGATAAAAAGTTAGAGTTATAAAACTTATGTGGTATATGAATTTGTTTAGGTGGTGGAGAAGATTATGTAATTGTGCCTAGTAGTCATGTAGAGCTTAATAGCCAAAAATTAAGGTGAGTGTATATGCATATGATCATGTTCTTGTTAATAGAGGTCATAGGTGGGTAAATTCCTATGCCCCATATGTTTGTTAATTATAAAAGCTAGTAGGTAGGTAAATTCCTACTAGCAAGAATTACATTATGAATATGTAAACTAGTAGGTGGGTAAATTCCTACTAGCATATTTGAAGTTTGGTTACGAAAGCTAGTAGGTGGGTAAATTCCTACTAGCATATTTGAAGTTTGGTTACGAAAGCTAGTAGGTGGGTAAATTCCTACTAGCATAGTTGTTTGATAAAGACTAGTAGGTGGGTAAAGTTCTACTAGCACTATCCATGACCATGTTGAAAATGATTTGTGTTGATTTTATGTTTATGATTGTTATGAATGAAATGGCTATCAAAAGATAGGCTATAAATGATGTTTGATGTTTTGGCAACTTGATTGTGATCATATACGTATATGCATTCACTAAGCATTGCTTACATTTTACTTGTTTAACATTTTTATAGGAGTTGGTAGTAGCTGTGGCAAAGATTCGAGCAAGTAAAAGTGCCTTGAGTGAAGCTTTTGGGTAAGAAGTTCTTACCATTATGTATGATCAATTGGATGGTTAGTAATCCCTTTTTGACCATGTGCTCCCAAGTGCCTTCAAGTTGGTGTTTTGTACAAGATAATTGATGTTAAGTTTTATTATTTTATGAAAGAGAAAAAGTTATAAATAATGTGTTAAGTTTTTTTTAAATAAATTTAATGTTTAAATTTTTCAAAAATCTTTTTAAGTTGATGGATAGAAAATAAAATAACTATAAGTTTTTAATTAAGTTAACTATTTAGTGAGGCTAAAAAGTTTAAATTAGTAAATTAAGAAAATGGGTAATATGGTTATTTCAAAATCTTAATAACTTAAGAAAAGGAGGCAGGTTGTTTTATATAAACTAGAGTGATGTCTGCGCGTTGCAGCGGCGACGGTTTATAACGCTTTAGACACCGTAACGGTTTATAGCGTTCAGTTACTTTCATGAGATGCGTCAATGCAGGATCTAACCATATATATCATTCTAAAATTAAGTCGCGTATTAGGTGCAAAAAATAATGAAGTGCAAACACTAGCCATGAAAAATAACCACTTACAATTGTAGGGGAGGAGACCAAGGCAATTAAAATTTTTTTTGTCAAAGATTAAAATTTAATATGAATATATAAAGAACATAATTAGTTTGTAATTTCGTGAGTTATAAAAAAGGTAATTATTGTTTAAACATTTTGTAATATAATTTATGACAATTAAGATGTTTTTTCTTATCCGTAACAATACTTTCAGCAATATTTTTAGAGTTAATGGGGATTTTATAACAATATGGGTTTTAGGTAATTGTGGGGTTTTTTTATTAAGGGTAATTTTGGCTATTCAGGGATAAGGTGTATGGAAATAGTTTAAATGTAGAGGGTATATTAGGTAATTCAAAGATAGAAAGTTAAATGGGGGAGGGAGTAGTTTGTTTATATAGGTATTATAGATTATAGATATAAAGATACTAAGAATACATATGGTGGAGTTTTGTTTGACTTTACTTTTGTAAATAATATGATTATAGTTTATCTAAATTACGTTGACTTATTTATCTTAATTTAGTGAAATCCAAAACTGTGATTGGTCAATTAAAGTTAGGTCAGTTTTAATATATATTATGATTAAGATTAAGATTAAGATTAAGATTTAAGATTAAGATTACTAATATTATTATTATTATTAAAATTTTATTTTAAAGATGATAGTCAGAAACTAAACAGTATTTGTTTATAGCTTTGGTTTTCGTTATGATTGGTTTTTGTCTGATATTGACTTGCAATTTGTTTCTGGTTCTAAATAAGGTGTGATCCCTTATTTAGTTTTGGCAAAAATTGGATTTGGGTGATGTACATAAGATGTGATCCATTATTTAGTTTGGGGAAGAGAATATGAGGTTGTTAGGCATTTAAGCTGGGTGAAAAAACTCTTCACATACCTTTTATTAACCATAAAAATCATGGGGCCAAACATTTATTTAAAACATTAAAATATTGGTATGTAAGCGGTTTTTTATATAAGTTAGGTGCATAACAGACCAATAGTCACTTTTCTCATTTAATTTTGGCAAAATTTGGATTTGGATGATGTTTGTCGAGCTAATGTACTTACAACTACATGACACTTGATGTTATATATGTCAAGCATGTAATTTTCTACTAATATTACATATTTATACTATGATTCTATGAATTATGTATAAAAAAGAAATTTCTCTTATTACATAAAACAATTGTCTAAAATACTCTTAATGATTAAATTACATTATCTGTATCCTTTATCTTTTAAGATATTTTCATTAACTCTTTACATATTATATCAATTATCAACACCATTCGATGCCGTTTTTACCACCAATAACAGCCTATCACCAAACCATAACTGTTATGACCATAACCGCATTACGCAGGTACCGTGTTAGTTACATGTGAGAGAAACCAAAAAGTAATGACTCTCACAATAAGATAATGTACTTTACATTTTATTTAAATTCATCGCTAAAGCATTTAATTATCTCCACGTATGTTGTTGACTTGGAGCAAAAACCTTTTCATATTTTTCTTTTTTTTTTTTTTTTTTTTTTTTTTTTTTTTTTTTTTTTTTATTTGTTGGGTTTGTAAGTTTATTTGTCTTACACAATCTCAATGGTTTTATTCAATCTCCGTTTGGATAAATTATTAAGTTAGTAGAAATTTAGAACTGTAATTTTATCATAATGAATCACCTTTTTTTGGCACTTGGTTACATTCTTAACGGCAAAAGTAGTTGATATTAGAGGTGAGTATGGTTCGGTTTGGATCGGTTTTTGGCTAAAACCGACCTCCGAACCGATCAATTCGGTTTTTAGAAAATCAAAACCGTTGGATTCGGTTTTTGTTCGGTTCGGTTTTTTTTGTTTTTTGGTTCGGTTTGGATCGGTTTCGGTTTTTGTTCGGTTTTTTTTTTTATAAAAAAAATTTACTTTTTTGTTTATGATGTTCTATATTTAATTTTCAATTGTTAACAAAAAAACTATGATATAAAAACTAAAATATAGATATGCTTTTTAATAACTAATTATATTTTTTAGGTGTTAAAATTGATATAACTTTTATACAACGAATTGATTTTATTATACGTTTTCATCTAAAACATATAATTTATATAGATTTGTACAACAAAAAGACAAAAAGTTTAAATATATTAACATATTTACAAATTATAAGTAATAAATATAAATGTAATATGATATAAATATAAAATAAATTAAAATATAATGGGTTTGGTTCGGTTTGGTTTTTGATTGGTTTTTTGACATATGAAACCGAAAACCGAACCGATCCGTTCGGTTTTTGGAAAACAAAAACCAAACCAATGGATTTCGTTCAGTTTTTAATTTTTTCGGTTCGATTTTATCGATTTTTTTTTGTTTTTGGTTTTCCGGTTCGGTTTTTGCTCGCCTGATATCAAAAGGATTTTGGATGTACCTAATATTGTAAATGACTACTATTTGGATTTGGTTTATTGGGCTGTGAGCAACACCCTGACACTCATTCGACTGGTATGTCATATGTGTTGCTATCTTTAACGAGGTTTTCTATAACTGAACTCCAAATACGCATGGAAAAGAAGGAAACCTCAAACTCTCTTTCGAACTCCATTATTGTTGAGATTGAGAAGCTCAACTGATACTTCCACATTTTCTTTTTTTTTTAAGAGATTTGCCTTCCTATCATGGCATGTTGGGTAAATACAGGAAGTTTGAATCTATACTAGTCTGATGGCGTACCATAACAGTTACAAGTCTGACAACAACAACAACAACAAAAGAAACAAAGATGCTAGTTTGCTTAAAGAAGCAAAGTAATACGATCCAAATATCCAAGAAAAGGGGATAACGATTTACTATGGTTTAAATATGCCCTAACCCGCTAGTCAACTTAAATTGACAATGCTCCATGATCTATAAGAAGACATCAACATAGTTAAACAAGCAAAAAAAGGTGCAAGTAGCAGTAGCTATTTGACCATGTAGTTATGTACTACTTTCAAATAACACTTTCCAGATTTTTTAAGGTAGAATTTTGAGTGTGTGTATGTGTGAGCGTGCGTATGTGTGTGTGTGAGAGAGAGAGAGAGAGCTGAGAGCGCTCAAAAGATGGTAAGGCTATCTCCAATGGTTTAATGATACCAGTGTGTTGCTTCCTTGGAAAACCAATTTGTTTGCATTAAAGATTCTGTGTGTTTCTCAATTTGTTTAGTTTTGCTTGTGGGCAAATTGAAAACAAACAATGATGTGGATGTGGGCCTTTATTTGTTTCATTTACTAAACAATTGTATTGACCGTTTCATTTCATGATCACCTGCTAATTTTTTTTTCTTTTTGTTTTTATTATTTGAGATTGTATTAGAAAAATTTTTAAAAACTTTGAAATTTTTTAAAAAAATTACATATGCTCCCCAACAATTACTTTTATGAATGTTTTTAAATATATGCGAGTTATCAAGAATGTTTTAATGTATTGGTAAGTTTTTTCAAGGTACTAGTACCTTTTTTTTTATAAATATGTTAGTGTTTTTGTTTTTAATATGATGGTTTTTAAATTTAATATAACCTTTTTTTAGTAAATGTTATGTGTTTTAATTTAATATAAATGTTGATGTGGCATAAACAAACTGAGTTTCAGTGTGTTGGGTTTGAGGCAAAATAAGTTCAGTTTGTTGGTAACAGTTTGCTAATGTGTTGTTGAGGTGGCCGGTTTGCTTGAACAAACTAATAACACCATTGGAGATGGCCTAAGCATGACTTGCCTGCAACACAGGCTCAAATGATTGTTTGGCACTCTCAACTTACCCGGTTTGTAACGAGAGAGACATGCCAAGTCGTACAGCAGCAGCACACCAATGATATACTTGTAGAACCCTCTTTCCAATGGGTGCAAATCCAGATCAGCAAGGAGCACAAGAAAATTCAGAATTAAAAGTAAGTAGAACAGCTAGGTGTAAGGTATCGTTATACAGAAGTTCAATAAGTTCAAATTTTGTCCTCTCCAAATAATGATACATTTGCAGTATCAAATTTATCAACCTCCCAAAAAATTATACATCTACAAAATAAAAAAGGCAGACTATACAAGTTAGTAAAAATAAAACCTAGTACATCTTAATTGATACCATTTGTTAAATTTCACTAAGATTGCAAATTTCCAATAAATAAGCAAAATATATAATTTTAAATAAAAAAAAGGTAAATAGATAGGAGAACATAGCAAAAAGAACAAACAGTGATAATAAGCCAGAGAAATCACAAACACATATGCCATAACTTCTACAGTTCTATATTTGATGATTGACTACAAAATACCCCAGTAGTTCAGTAAAAAAGTCATCATCAAACAATGTTGAATAAGCATCAACAATGTATAACAGATAAGCCATCTTACATTGCAAAAATTTCAGAATCAATAACATTCATGAACAAGTAAAAAAACAAACATAATCCTATATACCCAAGAAATATTTCCAAGCAAACCTACGAGTTATTCAAATTCATGTGTTAGCACGAGTGATCCTGTATAGAGATATAGTACAATGCATAGTAACTCATCTTGTAGGGAGAAACTTGTTTCCGTTCTTTCAGGTGGTGTCGGTGTTGCTGTTGCCGCTCCTGCTGGTGGTGCTGCATCCGCTGCAGAGACCAAGAAAGAGGAGAAGGTTGAAGAGAAGGAAGAATTGGATGATGAGATGGGTTTCGATTTGTTTGACTAAGGATTAGATGGTATGAAGCATTATCTCGTGCTTTTCTTTGGATATAAATTTTTTTGGTAGTAACTTCGTAGTGTATCTTCAAATGTTGAATTTTGATCCTTTGGTTGATCTGTTTTGAGTTGGAATCCAAAAGACTTACATGAGCCCCACCCATTTCAAAGCAAGCATTTTTGAAGTGTTTACATGAAGTTATGAAGTACCAAACAGCAGCTTCCTTTCCTTTTTTTGGCTTTTATTTTCTTTCATAAATAAAAGTTTTTAACGTAATCAACAAGAAGAGCCAAAATTGAGGATTTTACAATTAATGAAAAACAAAGAATCAGGCAGAATCAATTGAGATTGGAAAACTACGTCATTATAAGATGTACATACAAATTCTAAGCAGATCAGCTCAAATTCCTAAACACCAACTAAAAAAGAAAACAGAGGATGAACAAACTAACCCGTCAGAATTATGTCTCAGCAGTAGGTAATGCAGCCATGAAGGAATTGTATGACGACTCCAGATCAAAATGAACCTGCCTAGCCTGCTGTTCAGTCAACTCATCTGAAGCTCCCATCTTTGCTAGCCTACCAATCCAGATGGTTCTATAATTGAAATAATGGAAATGCTCTGCCCCCAGTGGGGGCCCGCACGACGGGCTATGACTAAGAAGAAAGGGCTTTTCTCGCTTAGTATTGCTTTGGTACTTTTTCTGATTCAGATTCTCTTGGGCAAAGATCGTGTGAGTGTGCAGTTATGCCACTTTCATCTTAGCCTTCCCTTCAAAATCTGGAGGTAAAATAGACAGCTTGTTCAAAGAACCAGACAAATCAGACAGCAGCGGGAAAACTTGATCAACACCAGTCATATTCAGCTTCAGGGAATCCATCACGGTTACAAAATTCTGCACACTCTGCCACAGTCGCAGCAGAGGTCACTCCAGAAGTGGCTGCAGCCACTCTATCCTTCATTGTAGCAGACACACCAGATGTTATAAGGTGGTTCATAGCAGAAGGGCAGTCCATCTTGTAAATGTCATGAAACCTCTTGATATATGGTACAGTATCTCTGAGCGTGGAAGAGAGCTTTTTCAATTGAGCAATCAGTTTCTAGCACTCGATCTTGTAATCAGTTGACGAAATAATAACTCTAACATAAGCCTTTTTCAGGCGTTACTAGTAGCCATGATGATTGCATACAGCTTACCAAATTGTTGTACATCTCCCTCTCTCATTTGCCATTCCATAATTTGACTTCCATCCTTCTCATATCTCTGTATATACCCCTCGGTGTTTAAGTGTTCTAAACAACCAATGAGCATCCGAAGCATAAAAACGATAAAATTTTCAACTTGATTCATAAGTGAAATAATATTACTGCTCAACACTTATTAGTGATTTGATGGACAGTCATCATGATAATAAGGAAAGACGTATCATAATCAATCAATTAACCTCTATACATACAACCCTACTAATCATGATTCTTAATTAACGTCAACCAAATAGTTACATCAAAGATCAAATCAATAGCAAGCTAACAGCAGATACAAAACAATAAAGCAAAAACCGAAAGAGGGCCAGAGTTACCTTTCGCTGTTTGAGGCCGGAGGAAAATCGACTTCAACAGATACTGAGAGTAAAATTAAACACATTCAACAAAATACAAGTTATGATGATGTGCCCTCTGAAGTAGTCGTTTTTAGCATGTAGCGATATATAAATGCAGGCTATTACAAACAATTTAATATCTAATTAATTATATAAGTTCACCCGCATATTATGCGGGATAATTATACCATCTTATAACTGTATACACCCCCAATAGCACAAAATTGGATTGGAACTCTAAATAAAGATTATTCTATGCAGACATCCCATTGCATGGAGAAATTACTGGAACAGAATGGCTTTTACATGCTTAACAATAATATGATTTATTAAATTATTATGTTTATTCTTTGAAATGTTTACAAATGCAATATTCGAGTATAATTTCTTTTGACCGATCAAAGCCCATAAGTACTAGCAAATTACAAGTATACTGTTGCTAAAGAAAAATGAACAAAATCTACAACATATTGGGAATGCATATCGTTAAAGCTTCCCATCCAAAAAAGAAAACCGATAAAAAGAAAGCACCAAAACCTTCAAAATCCAAGCAGGGTCGATGAAAGGCCGAGTAAAGGGTCAAGTGCACTTTTGTGAAACTTCCGAGCAAACAAGAAGCAAATCGAAGTTGAATCTTTGTTATAGGAACAGCTTGTTCCATTATTCCTAATAGATTGTATTAAATGCTCTGTAACATGCTCGGCCTGAAACATTGCCGGATGTGGGCCTCCCAATGACCAATCAACATATGTTACTGTCCGATTAGCATTGAGACTGCCATAAAACATGTTTACAAATGTTGGCAGATAATGTTCATCTGGGTAGCAGGAAGGCAAGCAATACCATTTGAAGAGAGTATAGTACCTATCATCATATATTGGACTCTTAATAGGAAAATCACCAGACATATACTACATTTTGTGTCTTAAATAGTTAATTGTGAGGTGGCAAATTCAGACATTCAGTCCTTTAGTTATAAGTGGAACAACTTGGGAAATGTTGATACCAAATGGGTCAAACAGGAAAGATAATAAAACGCAAAAAGCTAAAAATAATCCGAAGTGTATTTACTTAGATAGAATATGACTTTTTTTTTAAATCTTAGGTGACAAAATAATTATTCAATTAAAGTATTCTTTATGATTATATACAGGTTTGACTAAACCTGTTTCAAACCGAACCCGTAACCCAACCCGCCCAATGTGCCACCTCTGCTTTCTTTTCTTTCCTTTTTTTATATTTTGTCAAATGAATTTGAACTATTCAAACAAAAAGTACCTTGTATCTGACACTACTTTGATGGCAAGAGTGCGATGAATCTCGAACCACTGAGACCCTTTCCTCCAATCACGGAGTTTGATATCAGGTTTCATGCGTCGACTGTAACGCCCCCTTCCATAACGAGACGGATCGTCATAGGAGTCGAGAAAACTGTAGGATGAACCAATGAGATAATCATAAATAGTCGGGAAGTTGTATATCGGGATACAACTTTCTGATAGAAGAACAAATCGTTCATTAGAGAAGTCAAGCAAGGCGTTGCCTAAAAGTCTCCTCTCAGCATCAACGAGTTTAACAGATCCCCATCTCACATCCTAAAATCAAGATAAAACAAACACGCGTTAAAAAAGGTAAAAACAATAACTTATAAAGCAAGATTGAGGCAATACTTTCAACCCATTTAGTTTACGAATGGGTTAATTCGGGTTGTGTTTTACTCCGTATCTCAAACAGATCAAATCAAAATATTTACTAAAATTGCTTGAATGGACTAAAAGTAGCTCAATTTTACTTTCGAGCATAAAACTTCCTAGATCATTATGCTAAAACCCTAAAATTTTGGACAAAAAGTGATGGACAACATAATGCATCCTGTTTCAACCATTACCAACACCCTAACCATCTAGACTGAACCCTTCAAGCCCTCCATTTGATCATCTCTTAAGAACTGTGACATAAGGTGAGTCCAATATTTTCATAATTAACAAAAGACAGAAGGCTTATTTCATCCATCCCAGAACTATACTACATAATCTATCTAAAAAGGCAAAAAAAAAAAAAAAAAGATGTAAACTCTGTATTCCCAATTTTTAAAACTGCAATTACTGATTTATACACTATCATAGTTACAACAATATCGAATAACCTCACTCTAAGACACTAAATAAGGTGCAACTTCCGCATTAACTAGCCATTCGGACACAAATTAGCAAATAACATTATACCATGCAACGATATAGATACAATTATCACAACCTAATAATCATAAGGCAGCATGAAAATTCCAGCATACATAATAACATTATACATTATGCAAGGAAGCAGGCTGGCGAATACCTGGCTAGGAATCTGACGATTGTAAAAAACCGAAGAATTGGTAACATTCAAATAAACCCCAGGATTAGTATGCACATAAATCGAATACTTGCTCACATCCATCCCTTTAAAAAACTTCTCCCACAACAACAAAAACGGAAGAGGGCCTCTTGTGAGGAACATAAAAGCAACCTTAGGCACTCTCTCAAATGGGTATTCGGGTTTGTCAGGAACTAACGAAGCTCTCCAAAAGAGCTCGTTATCCGTCATTCGATGAGTCAAATTCTTAGGCATTTTAAAACTCTCCATATTCAAACAATCTTCACAAGTACTAGAACTATAAGTATTATTCTTTCTTGTAGCAATGGTAGTAGGTGCAGGGGCAGCAGCAGGAGTATTAGATACATAATCTATATAAAAGTTTTGGGGTTGTGAAGTAAAATATCTATCAATATGTGAACTTGATGTCAAACCAATTATAACTCCCATGACAAATAGTATTAATAAAAATAATACTTTCAATAAGAATCCAATTGCTGATGATGAATCTTTAAAACCAAGTTCATCTTTTTCACCTCTGCCCCTCATCTTATATTATTTTTTATATATAATCTGATATAGAGAATGTAAGGCCGGGATCTAGAATGAAATCAAAAATTTGTTAGGGTTAACAAAGATACATATGGGGAGTTTGTGATCGAAATCGAGTTACTACTTTTTGTGATTGAGGGTATCTATAGATATATGTTTTGGTGTTTGTATCGAATACAATGAGATGAGAATTGTGTTTGTGAGAGACAAAAGAAAAATTAAGAAGAAGTTGTGAAGTGAAAAACTGAAGACGAGATGACGTGATGATGAGATCTTGGCATGATCTTGTGTGAAAAACACTGAAGTCGTGCCGTTCTTAATGGGTCTATGTTTTTCCTCGTGTCTTCCACTTCTTTTAATTCACATGTACTCGTAATAGTTATTTACAAATGTTGCTCTTTTCATATTTTTTTTTCCCACGTCAGCATGATCTTTTTAACGAGAGGCAAGCCAGGATTTCACATTTAAAGGCTTTAATCGTATTTCTTTTTCGATTGTTGTATATAATATATAATGTGAAAGACATAATCATTTAATAAAATGTTTGTAAAATAGAATTTTATTACAATGGTTTACATTTATGGACCAAATGTAAAGGTTTACTTGAACTGTGATGGCTAGAATCAAACATTTATATATTGGAGGCAGCTTGCTTCAAAAAAACCTTTGTATTAGTTGTCGATGAGCTAGCCTTGTAATCAAAAGCATGAATAGTTGGCAGGATATTTCACTTTTTATCAGATCAAAATAAAAAAAATTAAAATATATAAATGAAAAATGGACCACACATTTTGTCTTTTTAGCTAGGTGATCATAATCACTTTCCTCCCTTTTATCTTATCTCATCTCCTATACCCCCTAACCATCACTTTTTTCACCTTTACCATTCACCTAACCTTTTTACCGACCTTTACAAATGGTCTTATGGTAAAGTAAAATTCAATATTTCACTCTTCTCATGAGAGTCTTGGATCTAAATAGATCCAGGTTCAAGTTCCGAGGAGTCAAGGTTTACTACTCTTAATTGGTGTATCGTTTTGAGGATTAATAAGAGGTTTTTCTTTCTTCGTAGTTCCCTGAAAATTCGAATGACATCCTGCCCGAAAGACATGTGTGTCGATAAGTAGGATGACGAGTCTCTGACCATACGTTAAAAAAAAAACTAACTTATTTTAGTCTATTTAAGCAGCATGATTTAAATCAGTGGTAGACACTATGGCCTCCGAAGACAGAGGTTAGGGTTTGATTTTCATCTCATGCAAAGAGTGGAGACCTTTTTCTACATATAAGGTAGAATATGGAATCAATCTCTTTACCTAGGTAGAGGTAATATATGTATACATTTTAACCCCCTTCATACATCGTCGAGGTATTGAGACCAAAAATATGTGAAGACAACAATGGACAGTATTTTTTTTATTTTAGTTTATTTGCATTGAACATTCAAGTATGTAATTAAAAACTTTTGACATATGTGATAGGTATTTATTTAAACACAATACGCAAAAGGTTTGAATAAAGTTTTCAATATATTTTAGGATCCAAACAAATGTGATCAAATATAAACTTTTCAATTGAATAAGTTGTACGCGGTAAAAGCAAATTAAGAATTCATAAAAAAACAAATAGAACAAACACTAAAAAATTCACATTCATGTTAAACATAATACATCCATTAAAAAAAAATATAAAAAAATCTCACAAGAAAAAAATATACCCCATAATATTGATTAAAAAAAAAAAGGGAAAGAAAATATATATACATGAAGAAAAAAAAACTTGAATGTGAAAACTAGTGACTAGACATTGGCCCCCAATCGTCTAGAGACAACTCCACCCTTTCTAAATCGGCACCCCATCAGCTTGGGGGTTGGGGCAAATAACTCCCACATCGGCACCATTGGGCCGATGAAATTGATGTTGGGTGTGTTGGTTAGTATGCCTTTACCTCTTCAAATTGTAGAAGCAACCATTGCAACTTGACGAGACAAATGACTTGATCCTATATTCTGGACTTTTATGGGCACTGAAGCATTTTAATAAATTTCATTAGGATTAAATGACAGTCCCCACTAGAAATATTCTCAATCCCATATTGCTTAAATAAAGCCACAATTTGCATGAGCAATTGTTCAAACATGCTTGTTTGCAAAAATCCATATTCACCATCTTCATGTCAGCAATAGAGGTGAGGTGATTGACATTCTTGAGTGTGGTAAAATCTTGAACGGCTTTGTTTATTATTGTGGGTGCCGTTGACTAGGTAATTGCTATAAACTTATTTGACTCAACAAAAGCAAACCAATCTGTATTCGTGATTTGAAGAGAATACATACCATCTAGACCAGTCAAAGTCAAATTGGTTGAAGAAACACTAGATTTCAGTTTTTTACCTTCATACAGCTTTTGGCCAGGTAACATTCTGTCGGGTGATCGATAGATTGCCAGACAGCCGAGTTATTGACACCAAAAAACACCAACTTTCCAGTATTAGTTAAGTTCACACCAGCAACAGATTTCCTGCAGTGTGTTTGTCCAAACTGTGGTTCCATCTGGATCCCTCAGGACCAATGACCAACTCTCCCTTCTCAGTGATATTAAGTATTGCAGTATCCACGGCCGGATAGTCTCTGCTGGCTGACCAAACGATCTGAGGTGGGAGACTTTTTTCGAAAACGTTTGGAATAGTGAAGATTACAAAGATAAAAAGAAGAACAATTTCTTGTACAGAAAAATCCACAATGGTATATAATTTCATTGACTTCTCTATAGAAGTTTACATTGACCCTGGAGCCATCATGAAAATTCCATAGTCACAGCCCAAATCAAAGTCGGGTTTACATTGACCCTGGAGCAATGGGTAAGAAGCAAGACACCATGAGAAACAAGGCCAAATAACTCACTCTTGTATTCATGGGTAACAATAATGTATCATCATATATATGTACCATTATCATATGGTACAATTGAATCATCATATGTAACCATGCATCCCCATCATAAACATAAAAAAACTGAAACATCGTTGTTAATGTTTGTGCAAAATCAAGTAAGCGCCAAGTTGAGGTTGAAGAGTTAGGACAACATGTGGGGTATGTGAATACGACGGAGACAATTCAAAAGAGAATTGCCGTAGAATCATCACAAGTACCATTTTTGATTGTAATATGGCGAAGTTCTGCCCTATACATGATCGCGGGCCTCCTCCAAATGGGAGGTAACATAGTTTTCCATTGGTCGCCTTGGAAACACCTTCAGAAAATCGCTCGGGCTTGAACTCCTTCACATCATTACCCCATATTTCACGATCATGGTGCAAAAGAAGAATATTTAATTTAAGCAGAGTTCCTGGGGCTAACATTATGTCTCCTAATTTGGTTTCTTTATGTACCTTTCGCTCTATATTGATTGCTGGCGGATATAGCCTGAGAACTTCATTAAAAATCATGTTTACCTGTTGCACAAAAAATAACTAGCATTATACGCGACAATTTAGTATCATTTACCTGCAAATGAGTCGACTTGGGTTACAAATTTTTATTTTATCTTATATTTCATAGATTAAATCAAAAGTTTAATTAGAACTAAAAGCCCATCAACAGGTTAAAAGAGTTGATAATCATCCAAATTATAATTAAATACGTGAAAACTTCAAAATTGATTCGTTAAAACGAAACTAAGTTTTTTACTTTGTTATAAATAATATAAACTTTGTTGTTAAAGTACTGAATAAATCATTGTTATTCGGGTAAAATAGAAAAAAATGATACCCAACTCATCCACATAGCCCATGGGGATGCCCTGTTGTAGTCAATATATATGTAGCAAATCAGGTATGGAACGACTTACGACTTTTAGATGGCTTAATCCTTCAAAATCCGGTTCATTATCACCGAAAACTTGTAAAACTTCGTTTCTGGCACGTATTTGCCAATTCGTGTGTTGACTTAACATAACCATAGTCCAAACAAGCAAATTTAGCGTGGTCTCTTGCCCTGCAAGAAAGAAAAGCTTGCATTCTTCAATGATTTCTTCTGTTGTTAGACCAGAGTTCCTAGACCTGTCTTGTTTGATTTCTTGATAATTGGAATTCAAAAGAAATCCCAGAAGGTCATGGTTACTATTATCCCCAGCTTTCATAGCGGCTACTCGTGTATCAATAATACTCTTTACCTCACATTTCAGTTGTCGGTCAATGTCTTTGATTTTCCTTTGCGACTTTGTAGGCAAGAACCTACAAATGGTACGAGCAGTTAGTAATTGAACAATAAACACGATTAGATCCATAGTTTAACTTCTTCACCCAACTGCAAAACCTACCTTAATCCAGGAATATACATCGATTGTGCAGACTTTAAAATTAACTCTATCAACTGTTGTTGAAGATCAAATATTTTTCTTCCTTCTTCAAAACTATTACCAAATACTGCACGTGAAATTACATCGTTCGTCATTGTTTGGAGATATGGCCAAACGTCAACTTCACACGAGTGTTCTTTGATTAGCATAGCGCCCCATTTTTTTATCATCTCATCGCAGCTAACGTAGAATGCAGGTACCATATACTACAGTCACGCACAAAATAATGTTTTAACAAATCAACAACGAAATCAATGTGTAATTTCTTTCTTATATAGAAGTTAAGGTAGGAACCTTGAGCTTGTCCACATGAAATGCAGGACTGATAATTTTTCTATGTTTTACCCATTGTTGAGCTTCGGTGTCAAGTAGTCCTTTCATTAGCATCCTCATTAACGAATTTCCTCCTCTTGACTTCTGGAATACAAGATAGTTACTCAAGATCTCTCTCATCATTTCTGGTTCGGCTATGTGCACCATCGGTTTCGGACCCATCCACATAAAGAAAATCTTACCTATATATACAGTTAAACCAAAAATTGTTTGTGACAAATTACAATAACCACAACAGCTATATATGATTACTTATATAAAATGAATACAGGTTTGTAAAGTACGAGGATTAAATAAACCATAAGAAGTAATCAAACATAAACTAAGTGTTACATAACCCTTACTTTAACTTTTCTTTTTTCCATTTCTCTTCTGGCTCACTAACAATTTACAGACTTGGGTAACTGGATATAAATTAGGGAACCAAACTATTAATTGTGAGTTACTTGAGCTAGACCTCATTTAAAAATGGGAAAAAGTAACTGTAAAACCCACAAAATCAACTGAAAAAGTGGAGTTAGAGTCTAAGAAGACTCGAGAGAAAAAAGAACCAAATTTTCAGCTGATAAGACAGACTCGGAAGTTACATTTGATCAAGAAAAAAGTTTATCAAGTCACTGGAGATGGTGCCGGAGATGATGACCGGAGTTTGAAGTCACCAGATATAAATATAATCAACTATGTCCTAATGTTCATTGTGTGAATCCAACATAACATCTACGTGTCACCAAATGGTTACACATAAAGGTTCACTGCATCAAATGGACAACATAACAAGTTACGTACGTACAATAAACATCATCGTAGTTAGATACATACTATAAACATTAATCTACAGACAGTTGAGTCTTAATGTTACATTTTGAAGCCATTATCCCTTTAAAGATTGATTCGAGTTCAAACAAAGCTAGTCGAGCTTGAACATAAGTTCAAACTTATTTACTAATCAACTCAGCAAGTCAGCCGCACGACCTAAAACTTTAACTATAAAACTCACTAAGTCTAAACGAGCTTTTATGTATAAATACCCATACAACATGTATTATGTTCATTATACATATACTATTCAAGATTGCAAAAAGGTTTTTTCATATATATATATATATATCCAAGTACGTTGAAAACAATTTATGGGCATGTTTGGTTAGAACTTTCATGAGCTTTAACTTTTAATTTTATTATGAATAATAAGCTTTTATTATGCTAAAAGTTATGTTTGGATACAACTGACTTAACTTTTATTTGCAAAAAAAAGCTCTAAAGTGAAACGTTGCTTGTGGTAGCGTTTAATGATAGGCTTATTAGTTTGGATGAAACTTTTCAATCTTAAAATTACTCTTAAGTTGCAGCTACAATTATAATGTCAAACACCTATTAAAAAAAAAGTTTTAGCTAACAACTTTGCTTAAAAGCTAACTTACAGCTCCAACGAAAAGTCTCCACTACAAGCTACAACTAGTTACAGCTACTTTTGACATGTATATAGATATCCAAAACAATCATGTGTACGTACCAAAAGCAGCAACAGATTTAAGATAAAAGGGGGAGACACGAGGGACGATGTCGTCTTTAAGATCCATGGGTTTAGATTTAGCTTGGTGAGTCATATGAGACATTTCTTTCAAATCGCCAAACAAGAATCTGTATGAACTGCCATTTAGACCTTGAGCTCTTAATGATTTCTCCATCTTCTTTGGTTCGAACCACGTGTACTTTAAGAACATCCATGTGGTCAACACTAGTATCATTGCCACTCCCACACTATGATACCATGCTTCCATATTCTATTTTAATTTTTTTTTTTTTTTTTGCTAATTTTAAGATTTATTTTGTGCACCAACTAAGAAGAAACGAAATGGGTTCCTCTCTTTTATTAGTGAATAATTTTCAGTTTGCTACCTTGTAGTTAGAGTAATCACAATAACAGTCGCCTTCTTTAAATTGTTTATATTAAATTTTTGAAAGTTTTTCTCCAACTTTCATCTTAACTACTATATAATTATTATTATTATATTATTATTATTATTATATACGAGTAGCAAAATTTATAAGTGGATATTAATGTATTTCCAAATTGAAAATATAGATTTAAAGTATAAATGTATATCCAATTTAAAATTCAAAATTGAAATTTGAAAAAACAAATTAAGATCAAAAGTGAGAATAATTTGAAAATATAAGGATATAGAAAAAGAATAATAGCATATGTAGTCTTTCTACTATCTCTCCGCTATAACCAACTAACACACATTGGCATCAAAACATGGAACCGCAATTAAACCACCAACAGCCCTCGTCCCTAAACCATTAAGACCATCCCTGTCGGTGTGTATATACTTTTGTTTGGTACTTTGGTTGACTAAAGTGGGTTGCGTTAAGATTCCTTTAAAATTCACCGTCTTGTTCACATAGCCAACTGAAGTTTGGTTCATTTTTTATAATAATCTAATGGTTTTTAGATGATTTAGTTTTGTTTAGTAGTGTTTAAAGTTGAGCTTTTTAAATAAAAAATGGATTTTGATTAAGTTGTGAATAAAAGTATAAAAGTTGGTATTAGTTGGGTTGTATGAATATAAGAGAGAAAAAATAGTTTTTTAATAAATAGTATTGGTGGATTGGGTTGTAATTGGGGATCGCCTAAGTACTAACGCAGTTAAATAGATAATGAACTAATAATTACTCGTAGACTATTGTAAAATACTTAGGTCGCGTTTGGTTCACAAAATTTGATGGAATCTGATGGAATTGGAATTGAGTTCCATTCCTTAGTGTGTTTGGTTGGTTAAAGATGGAGTAATCACATTCCGTTGGAATGTTAACATTCCCTCATTTGATGGAATCTTCATTCCTTGGGGATGGGGGAAGGAATCTCATTCCGTCCCTCACTTGAATCTTCAAAAATTCAAAAACATTCCATCAAATTCCATTCCTTCAGATTCCGATTCCTTTGAAAGATTTCATTCCTTCCAAAAACATTCCGCGAACCAAACGTGCCCTTACATTTTAAATGCGTCATCATTAATTTATTGTACATCCCAAAATATGATTATAATTTTAATATAAAAATTCTTGAATCCTGAAAATTACTCGTGTTATCTAGTTTTTCCATAAACAAATAATGTATAAATAATAACATATAAAAACAAAATTGGTATCTTTCATTAGACATAAGGTATCTTGAGCACATGTTCTAAGGTATTCACTGATAACGAGTTGAAATGCATAATAGTATAAGCTCACTGTTTACAGTAGTTAATGAGAACCAAAAAAAACAAAAAAAATGTTATATATGTTGGGATAAGTGCTTTGAAATGCAGTTAATTAATGCTCAAAATTTATTATGTGCACGAACTTTAGGTCAGCTTTATTGTATTCAGGAAACTTGTTCAATAGTCCAATAGCATGCAAAAGTGACCGGGTCAAAAATTAGCCGGTCACCACTTTCACGTTGACTGCTTACGTGGCAAACACACAATAACTTTTTGGGATTAGTTTCTGCACACAATTAAAAAAAAACATATTATTTTTTTTCAAACTCGCCGAAAACTGCAAATACTCGTCGGAAAACTTAAAAATCCGATTAAACCTTCGTTTCTTCGAATTAGACCACGAAATTCGCACCAAAATACTTAAAAATCAGTCGCGAACAAACTCTCATCAAAAGTTAAATCGATTGAGACTCGCCGGAAAATTTACCAACTCGCCGGAAAAAATAAAATCACCATAACTTTGTTGTTTCTTCGAGTTTCGACTTGAAACCAACACCAAACTGCTCAAAATTGACGTCCGCACAAATCCTAACTCAAAACAATCTCGATCAGATCTCAAAAACACATCTTCATGGCAGATGGTGTGGACAGTGGGTGAGGTGCTCTGTTTGGTGGTGGTGATGGTGTTCCTGGCGGGTTGAGTAGGGCTGCAAGAGGCAGGTGAAGGAAAGGTAGTGGTGATGGCCGGAGGTGTTATCCGATGGGGGTGGTAGTTTGTTCGATGGGGTGATTTTTGGTTGGACTTGAGGAGCTGTCACAAAGGAAAGTGAAAAAGCAAATATATATATATCAAATTAAAAATAAACAAGTTTAATGTGAAGTAACCGGTCCCACATAGGCATAATCCAGTTTTATGTTCACAATAAACATAATTTCAAGTTTCCTGAACACAATAAAGCTGACCTAGAGTTCGTGCATACAATAACTTTTGAGCATTAGTTGACTACATTCCAGGACACTTATCACATATATGTTAAAAGCAACTTATGGGTTAGTCATCAGCAAAATACTTTTTTTAAAAGATTAATCATATTGTCATAACGTTGGAGCTGAATAATCAATGATTAACCATCTAATGACAACTTCATCAAATGTTCATTTGTTTTTTTTTAAATATACTCATTTAACGAGCAAGGTACCCGCGCAATGCGGCGGCAGTAGTGGGCACGGCGGTCTAGTATTGTCGGTGATGGTATTATTTCTGGTGGTGACGGAGTGAAGTCTCAAGTGGTGTAGGTTGATGTAAAGGTGGTAGTGAAATATTTAAAAAGATAAGGGCCTAAAGTGTTAATTATTAAAATAAATGTCAAGGGCAATTCTGGTATTTCAACGACAGAAATTACTAAAAATAAAAAGGGACCTTTTGCTTAATAAGGGAGTAGAGACTAGAAAGAGAAAAATATAAACCTATTCATTTATGTTCGTGAATACGTTTCATATATGTTTTAAAAACATTGGTTTATTTATGTAACACCCGTGAGTTGACCATTTAAGCTTTCGAGTCAAAATAAATTTGTCAGTAAATATGAGATCGTAATTTGGACTCAACCTCGTATTTAAGTCGACCTTGTAATTTTAGTTTGGCATCGTATTTGTTTGAGTTAGCCTCGTATTTGGTGTAACCTCATATTTGAGTCGGCCTCGTATTTTGGTGGCTGCATCGTTTTTGGTACGGTCAAGTAAGATAACTTTGTATGAAAACCTTCTATTTTACCCTACATATAAATAGTCTTATTCTTTCACAAACCCCTCATTCCCCCAACTTAGCCTCCAAGAAAAACACACACATACTCTTTGCTACCCCATTTTGCTACCTCACCATACTACCTCACTTTACATCAAGTTTTAATGAAATCCAACCTTACTTTTGTTTAGATTTAGTGTCAAAAACTGAGTTTCTACCATCGTAACATCATTACAAACATCTATTTTGGTCAGATTAATGTAGAAATCAAACCCTTTTTATGCTCTTCTTTTAAATATTTTCGGTTTTTCTTTTAATGCACACACTACACCCGCCAAGTATCAAACCTTTTACGTCCAAAACGTTTAAGATCATATACTACAGCTTTTGCCAAAGTTTCGTGTGATTTCGTTAACAAAATCTTGAGATATATGAATTTTTGTACACTTTTTATAAACTTTGTTCAAATGGGTTTTCGAGTTTTAGTCCGTTTCTGAGTTTCCAACGTTAGTATTATTTTTCTATCATATTTGGGTGTCTAAAAGTATAATCTGATGTTAAAAACACCTTTCAGATTGAAAAAAACGATTACGGTTTTCTAGAATGAATTTTGGGAAGAGCAACCCAGTTTGCGACCCCGTATTTCAAATGTGACCTCGTATTTGGAAATACTACCCCAGATTTACTAGCCTCTCAAATTTAGCCTCTTAAATCTAGCCTCTTAATTTCAGTTTTGTCTTTTAGTGAAATAAGACCCCAAAATCAATTTAAGACCTCAATATTCAATTGAGACCTTAGACTTCGATTACTACATCAATCTGGTCAACCTTGGTCAACTTTGGTCGGTTTAGTCAACTTTAGTCGATTTGGTCAAATTTGGTCAAAGTCAAACTAGTATGCTTTTGGACAACATAGTCAACACTTGGCGGCACGTTATGAGCACGTTTACCTATAATAAAACACATACTTAATTGTGATAACTTGAAACAGATTGTTGCATGTCGGTTACTTGCTTTCTGATATCTTGCGTAGCTTAATCTTGTTGCTAGCGTTCAGGTGAGCTTCGTAGTCCCCTTTTTACATGTTTTCTTGGGGCTGAAAGGATACAAAATGTTTTCTTGTAAGACTAGACTTGTTTGATACGATAGTGTGACGACCTATTTTGGATACATCTTGATAACATGTTTTGGATGCATATATGATTTTATAACTTGATACTTGTTGATTTATGTTATGACTAAACTAGATGCATCGGCTGGTTGTTGAGCCGTAAGTCCTGACTACACTAGATGCATCGGCTGGTTGTTGAACCGTAAGTCCTGACTACACTAGATGCATCGGCTGGTTGTTGAACCGTAAGTCCTGACTACACTAAGACAAACTTGATAAGTCCATGGCAACATTGTGATATTGGCAACCTTGTGATTCTGGCAACTTGGTGACATGGTCACATACTCACATTGAGTATACATGAAATGCATCACGTTAACCTCACAATCTAGACTGAAACCCTACGAACTCACCAACCATTGTGTTGACGTTTTTAAGTATCCTTTCAGGAGCACAGGTTAGAGGTGGCTGAAGAGAGTAGCATGGAGCCTTTATAGCAGACTTTGGACTTTAGGAATCCTTATTGCTACTATGTTATCTTGTGTTCTCTTTTGTATTAGTATGGCATTATGCCTAACCTGTGATCCCCTGCGTATGAGTTAGATTATGCTTTCTTTGTGTTTGGATTTATGTTAAATGTTTGTGTTAATCTATGACAAGCCTTTCTATATTTGTGGATTCATTTAGTCTTCCTATGTAATATCCATGACGCGTGTACTATGCGTCGCATCCCGAGTTTTCCGCCTTAGTCGGGGTGTGACAATTTATATTTGTCATCTATGTGTATTTATAATAACGAGACATATGCATGCGCAATGTAGCGGCGATGATGGTAGTAACGCGGGTGGTGGCGGCTGTTTGGGGTGAGATTTTCAAATCTAAGATCATGGGGTATCAAGACCTTAACTACTATTCATGGCTAAACTTTGTACTTCAGGATCATAAATATGAAAAATGAGAAAGATCCTAAAATATGCTTAAGATCCTAAAATATGCTTAAGATCATAAACATGCTTAAGATCCTAAAAAACATGCCTAAAGATCCTAATAGATGTTTAAATAGTTAACATATTCCCAGGATCTCAAGATATGGGTCAAGATCCGAAATGTGTCCAGGATCTTGAGTTCTGAGATTACTAACGGTTTTATTGCCCCTAAAGTCGGAGTTAGTCGTTGGAAAACGTGTGAAAATGGTCCTTTAACGTTCAAGAGCTAAGTCTTCAAGTCAAGAGAAGAATCTGCCAAGATCCCAAAGTTTTAGGATAGTTAGTTGTACTTTTTCCCTATAAAAGGGGCAAGTGATCAATAGGCTGAATTATTCGTTTTTCCCATAGAAAAATACACACATCTTCTCAAAAACTTCATAAACCTCTGTAAACACTCAAAATTCATTCACACCAAGATTCAACCCCAGATTCATCACTTAGAACGATCACTTGTGCCCTCGTATTGTAATTATCTTGAAATTTTAATAATAAAACAACAAAGGCAGGAGCAATTGCATCCTTTCGGTTTTTATGCTAGCAATCCAGATGGATTAAGGGCGTTTCTAGGTAAAATTGTTCTGCGTTCATCGTCTTTACCTTTTATTTGCCTTATTTTGCATTTACAAAACGTTTTTTTTAGTTTATTAACACTTTTTGCAAAATATTTAACTTGTGCATGTATTTAATTATTTGTGAAAAGTTTATCCTAAACTTACTGATTTGTTGACATTAAAACACCTTTTTTATTTCCATTTTATTCATTAAAACCGTTTTCCATTTTTAGACTTGTGACTTTGAGACTTGGACTTGAGACCTGAGTACTTTGACTTATATGGCGTAATTCTGCTCATTATATATTGAACAAATACTTATTTTTACTTAAAAGAATCGACAAAAGACTTCTTTCTTGACTAGATTTTTTGACTAAAACCTACGAACTTACCAACCTTTGCGTTGACATATTTTAGTATACTTTTCAGGTACTCAGGCAAATCAGGGATAAGGACTTTCATGCTAGGACTGGACTTTGGAGACTAGAGCTCCTTTGCTTTTGTCAGCCTTTAAGGCTACATGCCTTGGACTATACCCTTTATGGACTTATTTTATTAAGATGTTCAAGCATTGTTATGACTTTGAATTCATGTTTTGGGAATATATTTATTATAGTCTATTTCATTTAGCACTATGTATGTAATTTCATGTCGTGCTGTACTTTTCGTGACACCTCATGTTTCCGCCAACAGTGGGTTGTTACATAAATATTTTTAACCAAAACATATGCTTACTAACTTTAAAAAGTTAAATATAATCAGTACTTTTTTAGTCATGTGAATTGACAAGTTAATGTGTTGGCGGATCAAATTGGTATTGGTTGTTTTGGGGTTAAGTGGGCGGCCGGTCAAAGGGTTAGTCTTGGTCAACTGAGTTATTTAGGGTCAAGCGGGTTGGCGGTCATATAAAATATTTTGGGAGATTATCATATTTCCCCTTCATAACCTTTAAAATAACATATTTAACCATCTAATCAACATAATATCATATATCCCCAAACTAAACACTAAATCTCTCATATTTACCCATTTCATTAAAAAAATCATAAAATCCAATTCCACCCAATTAATTTCTCAATTTATCACACATACTTAGATTAATTAAATAAATAAATTCTCATTCTAATATGATTTCTCAACACGAAATGTCTGTATCTATTAAGCAAAACCAACTCCGAAGCACTTTAAGTCTCCACCATTTGATGTGTTGTTGGATTCATATCAATAAACTCAAAATAGGAGAGAAAAAATGAAGATTCGAACCATTTTCTTTTAGAACTATCAATGGAGGTTGAAGATTGATACATTTAAGACATACATACAAGAAATATACAGAATATTACTTATTTTAAAATTATCGTTACTTAACCAACGTGGTGTTCACAGATTTATATTTAAAGTCAAATGAATTCATAGATTTATGTTTATAGTCAAACTGATCAATTTTGTTCTTCCGGATTCTACAAATATAGGATAAAACTAGGGTTGTACTATTCATACACCAACCAAAACAAAATAGTAACATCCCTTATTACATCCAAATTAGCTTACACACATAAAATTAAAAGTTAGATGATATCCAGTGTTTCACTCTCTATTTAAAATCATTTATGTCACTTGATAGGAGATAAAAAAATTTTACAAAACACAAAACCAATTACCAATTAAGCCTTCATTTTGAAGAAAAAAGGTAGTTCATGTTCTTATCAAGATTCAAGTGTTTAAAATCAAAGTTAAAACTTAAATAACTAATAAAACCACAAAGGATGACTAAAACTTGTTTGATGATAATGGAGTTTTTGTTGACGGGTTTTATATAAGTGTTGGGTTTTAAGTTTAGATGATGAATGTGGTGTTGTTGATGAAAAGTGGTGCTTCGTTGGTGTCCTGGTGGTGGAGCGGCGGCTCCTTGTGGGACTGGGGTGGTGGTGGTGCGGCTGTGAAGTGGTAGTGGGATGGTGTTGAGTGGTGTTCGTGGTGAAAGAAGATGTTGGGTGGTTGTAGATGACTTTAAAGATGTCTAGTGATTTTCCGGTGACCGGACGACGACGGCAGTATGTGGCTGGCTGGAATCATAAAAGGGTGGGAGAGAAAGTGTTTTGTTTGTTTGTTAAGTTATTATGTTTAACATTTTTTTTTAATTTAAAAGCAAAGGATATTAAAACCAAAAGAAAGAAACTAAAAATCTGACAATGAAAGAGACCACTACAAATATTAACAAAGTTTTGTTTGCATGGGGTGAGAATGGACTGACACTAAAACTAACATATGTGCTGCAGAGAATGTATATATATTCTTGACTTCAAAACCTCGTATGATAATGGTGCCGTCATGATTCATGAATTGAATTTCATATTACTATATTAAAATTCGTATCGTTATTGTAAGAGTGAGAATTTATTTATTAATTTATCTAATATATGTAATAATATGGGAAATTAGTTATGTGAAATTGGGTTTTATGATATTTCTATGAAATGGGTAAATATGAGAAATTTGGTGTTTAGTTTGGAGAAATATGATATTATGTCGTTTAGATGGGTAAATATGTTATTTTAAAAGTTAAGGGAAAATATGATAATCTCCCAAATATTTTTGGATCAAATAATTGTTTTTTGGTAATGTGTGTTGGTGTGTTGCTAAGTCAGATGGTTTAATTTGAGGTCAAATGGGTCAACATTAATTCTAAAAAACTTAGTTATAAATTCGGGTTGACGGATCAACCGAATAACCCAAGAAGTCAACTCGGACCCGTTTAGACTAAATCTGCAGGTTAAAGGTAAAGTTACATTTTAAGTATATATCTATTGTTTTCAACCCGATCAACGAACCGGTATAGATCTAGTTTTATTTATAATGGCAAGAACAAAACAACGGAATTCTTGGTATTCAAAAGGAATATTAGTTTTATTTCATTTTGTTCTATATCTGAACAAGAAGACAGGAAATTAAGTTTGGAGTTTAGTGTTAGGTAATTCAAGATCAAACAGTCTTGGATGTTTTGCTACACAGTGTTTATATGGATCATCTGTAAAGATATTTGTTTCAATTTACATGTGTTCATCAATTCGTAAAAGTATATTTTTTTACCTCACTTTGTGAATTATTTGCATAAGAATTATTACGCTGGCAAACTTTTAATAATTGGACTATATCAATCTTTAAAAGTACATACGGTTATCCAATAGTGATATTAAAATACCCTTACCATGATACAACGATGTGCATCCCAGCTAAATAAAAATTACGGATCCTAATTCTTAATTATGTTATATTTATTCTTTGGGGTTTTGATCATTTGAAAACTAAAATTTTCGTGAAAATTAGAAAACGGACTAAAACACACTGTGATCTGAATTAACACAATGTGTTTTTAATATGTTTTTCGAAAACACATTGTGTTAAGTTCATATCACAGTGTGTTTGAACAATTTTCTGATTTACAACGCTATAAAAAACACATTGTGATTTAAAACTTAACACAACGTATTTTAGATTACACAATAAAAACACATTGTGTTTTATAAAACACAATTAAAACACATTGTGTTAAATTCAAATCACAATGTGTTTTGAACAGTATTCTAGTTTCACAGAAAATTTAGTTTTCAAATAAACATTTCACTTATTCTTTAACCATATCTAATATATTTTTTTAAGAAATGTCAGGGTGACAAACAACTTACAAACAAAAATTTACAAACAAATCTTCAACCAATTAAATCAAATTATGTTTTCTCTTTCTTCTTTTTCTTTTTTGATGATTGGTCCACATCACATAAAACATGTGTTTATAACCATATGTTTATAAATTGTTTGTAAATCTGGCATTTTTTTTTCTTTTTTTTTTTAATGATTATATTCCTATATATAATACCTTTATATATTAGAATCCATAATAGATATAGAAAATATATCTTTTTCATTATATCATTAACAGAATCAAAACTAAAAATTGACCAATATTTATATAATACATGTCTTTCATTACTAAATTACAATCACAAATTAAATAGATGTAACGGAACATGTTTAAATTTTAGTTTCACTATAAAAATTTGATTGTATTATATATATATATGATCAATTCATACATCGATTCACCTAATCCACATAGATAAATTCGTATATCGTATAGGTATTAGTACAAATAATCATATATAATATGCTATATATTGTTGGTTGTGAATGTGAATAACGGGATATATAACCGACTCATTATTAATCCCACGACAAATGTTTACGGGTTGCATATGGTAACGTAGAAATCGAATCTACCATATCCTAGCTAGTTCTTATCTAACTTTCAGTTTAATTGTTCAACATTACTGCTCTCATTTTTACTAGTTTGCTAAATCAAAACTTTTAACATCATGTACTGGTGATTCAAGGTTTGATTTAGGGAACGTCTATTGTCTATACACACTGACCGATTCAACATAAACACTCACTATACACGAGTATGCTTTTATATAGGAAGTATATTCGTTTTAACCTAAAAAGTGAAAATACCATACATGAAGTATACATTTATACTTACCGTATTTTGGGTGTAAATGCCGAATTAGGGTGTTCTTATAGCACAACCCTTAATTTAACTAGCAGTCGATTTAAATAGTATAACACTTAAAATAAAATAAAAAAATTAGTACATGGTATAAGGTAAACGTTTTTAGAGTAAAGTTACATTTTGTCAACTTTAGCTTCAATATGTATTACCGTTAACTTTTGACAGGTGCGAATCGAATATCACAATGAGAATCTAGATTATGTTGCCTTAACGGGTTTACGTTATAGAGTCCCTAGTCAGAAAGAAAAACCCCTTATTAATTTGTTAGAAGACATGTTAATGAAGTTAGTTCATGGTGTCCTTAAACAAAAAGATATATCTTAATACAATCTCCGAAGGAAAAAGGCGAGGGAAGGAAAATACCGTTTTCAAGAGCTTTTTCATTTGTATATTTAGATAAACCTAAAAGTCCAATTTTGATGAAAATATATACACAATGTCACAATCCTTTGCTGGCTTTTTAATGAACATTTGTTTGTTTCTCCTTTATTCACGACACACTTTTATTTTTGTTTCTTCTTAACCTTTGTGTCATCCTTCTCGGCCCGCTAGAGTAACATAAAATGTTTTTGAGAAGAAACAAAAAATGAAGTCCATGTCCAAAACCCTTAATGGGCCATTTAAAATTACAGCCCATAGTAATCAGAAAACCCTAGTTTCATTCATATATATAATAATAACCTATATATATACAAACCCAAACAACTACTCTTCATATTCATCAAATATAGCCTCCTCCTTCTCCTCCTCCTCCTCCATTCTATTTTACTCCTAAACTTATACTTTATTTAATTTCTAATTATTTTTCGTTTTTATCTTAAACAAAGATTATGAAAAGAAAGAAATAAAAGTAGATCGCGGTGATGACTCGGAAAATTCAAGCTCAACAGACCGGAATGCAGTCATTTCTCTTTTTTTAGAGTTTTGTTTGCGTGTCGATAATCCCGCTGAACTGAGCGATCTCTCTTTATTCTTTTTATGTTTTTTAGTTTTCTTATGCACTTTCTAATTTTTATATTATTTTGTTTATAAAGATTTATAAAAAAAAAATAAGTAAAAAAATGAAGGATTAATGTTAACAATGAGGATACAAAGCTCCCTCTTCTGATAAAATAGCTGAAGATAACACTGCTGGCAGAATCGAACCTAATTATTATTTCATGCCATCTGAGTTTTCATTTTCCTTCATATATTTTATTTAAATAAGTATGAAATTGTTTTATGTTGTTTTTAGCTAATATAGTTTATAATATTCAAAAATATTTCTTTGTGTTTGATTTTTTTTAATCAAGTGGTTCCATATATAATGAAGGATAAGGATGAAGCTACATATATGCATATTCCAACACTTGGACTGAGAGATTTGTTCTCACAAGATTATTATCTTTTGCTTCTGAATCTTTAGCTGTTTTAATGTGCTGCTTTAGTTGTTCTATTGTGCCATCATTTTTTAAGGAAACGGATGTTTTCTTTTTAACTTCTTTAAAATATCAATATGATCAAAAGTATTTTTGAAAAAACAGAAATGAATTCTTATTTTTGGCACTTTTTGTTTTTAATTTTTGTATCTCATTATATATACATGATGTATAATATTAATCTTAATATAAAATGATTAATAAAATGAAGTTTAGACCCTAATGAAGTTTAATTTTAATTAGAACTATTAAATAAAATGATAATGTCTTATATCTTTTTTAAATTTATATTTGTAGTTTCAAAGGTAGAGACAAAAATAGTTAGTGAGTGTTTGATTGTTAAGGGCACGTTTGGTTATAGAAAATGTTTTTTAGTTTTTTATTTTTAATTTTTTAGAAAATAAAAGGAGTTTTTGTTTTCCGGAAAACAAATAAAAATTTTGAAAATGTTTTCTAATTAGAAAACTAGAAAACATGTTAGAGATGTGAGGAAAAGAAGAAGAATGAAATAGAAAATGAAAATGAAAATCAAGAAAAAAATGTTTTCAAGTTATCTATAGAAAAACGGAAAACATTGTTTTTGTTTTTTGGAAACATTCTTAGAAATCTATGATTAGAACTCAATTTTCTGTTTTTCATGTTTTTTTGGAAAACAGGGGGTGTTTTATGCAACCTCTAAATGTTTTTTAATTTTTTATTTCTATTTTTTTTAAAAATGAAAAGAGTTTTTATTTTATATAAAATAAATAAAAATTTTGAATATGTTTTCTAATAAAAAAATTAAAAAAACATGTTAGAGATGTAAGGGAGGGGATGAATGAAAGAAAATGAAAAATGGAAAACATTGTTTTTGTTTTTTGTTGGAAAATATTCTTAGAAAACTATGATTATAACGCGTTTTTTGTTTTTCATGTTTTTTTGGAAAATAAAAATGGAAAACAAGGTTGTTTTCTGTAACCAAACGCCTCCTTAAGTTTCTGTTGATTGATTTTTTGTAACCAAACGCCCCCTTAGCATTATTGATGATAGGATTGTGAGCATTGGTAACCCAATTCATCTTTTAAAGATAAACATTCTAATGCTCATTGCATATACTATGAAGACGTCACAAACCAATGGTTCTTAGAGGGTTGGCAACCCACCTTTCATTCCATTTTCACTACTCACTTCTAACCAATCACAGCATGCCACCTCAACTTCACCACTCACTCATCACTCATCCAAATTTCATTGACATTCGACCGCTTATTTACCACTCACTACATTTTTATTTTTATTTGAAACATAAATAAAACATAAATCATTAAAACATAAATCAAATATAAAACACATATATACAAAAACAAAACTATATCTAAATCTATATACATAAATGCAATTGAATAAAACAATAGCTATATTAATATACATACAATGTGTATACAATCTCACAAAAACAGAAACATATGTATACTACATCTATATACATACAATCGAACAGAAACATAGATATATCTATATACAATCAAATAACTATAACTATATACATATATACATATATAAAAGAAAGGAGATATGGTGGGTGGGATAATATAAAAGAAGGAGAAAGCTAGTGAACAAAAGAAAAAAAAATCACAAATTTTGTTCAAATACTAGCCAATGGCTAGAAAAGTAAACGTTGGCAACCTCGAAACACACACAGAGTGAGTGGTCGAGTGCGTGGTGTGACCACTCGTTTTCATGCCACGACGCTTGGTGGAGTGTTGGCAGCGGTGTTGAGTGGTGGTGCCGCATCCACCACACACCCATATTCAATCCGTTGCCAACCCCCTTACTAAGTTTGACATGTCTGAACAGATGGTTGGGGTGACTAGTGTTCAAAATCTGATAGTGTTGGGCCTAATTTTGGTTTATGGTGGCTAATGACCAAATCCATTCTTTAACAAAATTAGATCCCCCAATCAATGTAACCAATGAAATTTAGGGCACGTAAAGAGAAATTCGAAACAAAAAGAACAAATAAATGAAATTGACTAGAGAAATTGATGTAGGAAATGAATAGAAATCAATTCTAATGGTTAAAAATTTGAGAAATGAAAATATTTTTCAACTACACTAACATGGTTACTGAATAGATAAAAAGTTTTTTTTTAAGTTATGAATAGATTGCAACACTAAAACATGGATTAGAAGAGGTACGCAAGAAAAACACAACATCAAGCATAACTCAATGAAAGTATGAAACTGAAGCATAGGTAAGTTTTAGAATATATAAATAAAAAATTAAATCCCTGAATAAAATAAAAAATAAAAATGAAATAAAAAATCTCAAATCATGTCTAAAATTTAAGATGAAAAATTAACTCTTTGATTCTTGAATACCTATATGCATATATACAGAGAAGAAAAATTAGTAGTAATGCCTCAGACTAGAGGTGCAAGAAACGGTTAACCGATTTCGGTTATTAATTTTAATAATCGGTTTCGGTTATTTTTTGAAACAGTAATAATCGATTACAGTTAACTTGTACTGTTAATAACCGGTTTCTAGGTTTTAAAAGTAGAACCTATCTAACCGATTTCGATTAATAATAACCGGTTAACCGATACCCGTTAACCTATTCGGGTTTTTTTAACCGCCCATTATAATCTGGAAAAACAATCATTTCCGACAAGCCTAAGCGACAAACCCATATTCCAAAAAAACCTATATTCCAAATAAACATCATTTTCTAAACACAACAAATTTCATCATCCCAAATCTCAAAAAAAAAAAACAAAAATTGATGTTGGATCTGATGAAATGAGCATTAATCTATATATAGTATAGATATATCGAAAGCTTACGAAATTATCTGATGGTGCGATCTTTCTGGTTAAATATCAGTGTATGTATATAATATGATTGATATTGATATATATAGATATATTTAATAATATGTATATAATATGTGATTAACCGGTTACCCGGTTATTATTTGGAATAATTAACCGGTTATAGGTTAACCGGTTAATAATCGGTTTTGGTTTTGAAAAGAGTAATCGGTTGGTAACCTATGGTTTCTGGTAACCTATAATCGGTTTTTACTATTCCGGTTATTAACCGATTTCGGTTATCGGTTACAAATCGGTTCGGTTCGGTTAATCGATTTTTTCTTGCACCTCTACCTCGGACAATAGAGGTTCATCTACATCTTTTTCACGTTTTTTTTCATACTATACTCTAACATCAGTTTTTTTTCTCTCATTATCCACTTCTTCCATACTCACTAACAATCACATTTTTCACAAGTTTTATTTATTTTCTTTTATATTTACTTAAAAATAAATAATTCAACATTTATCTCTAAAAAAAAACATTACATTTATTTAAAAAAACAACACATTACATTTATTAAAAAAAAAAAAAAAGTTACATTTATTAAAAAAAGCAACACATTACATTTATTAATTAAAAAAAAAAAGAGAGACAATTCTTAAAAAAGGCAATTCAACATGCACGGTGGTTTTCTAGCAAGTTCCAAATGTGTCCGACTAGGGCGTCTCTTAGACGGTTGTGTGTCACCCTATCACGTAACTCCGTTGTCATACATAAGTGAAGGTCAACCCGTTCGTCCCAAGTATGCTCTGGCCTTGTATCGGGAATTAGCTCCAAACCGAAAAGACTGATTGCACACCTATTATATTCAACGATCATGTTGTGCAAAAATACACAACAGTACATGATGTGTTTAATTTTGTTAACACTTAATGGACGGGCACCTTGTTGAAGAATTCTCAAGCGGCCTTGAAGAACCCAAATGCACGCTCCACGTCTTTTCTTGCAGATTCTTGGAAGCGTTTGAATTTATTAGTCTTGGGGTCCATGGGACACTTGAAAGACTTCACACGTGTAGTCCATTCTAGATAGATACCGTCAGCTGGATAGTAACCCTTTGTAAACTCTTGGCCATTAGCGGTGAAATTTACAGCGGGAGCATTATCTTGGAGAAGCTGGTCGAACAAGGCAGATTTATTGAGGACGTTGATGTCGTTGTTCGAACCGCTGGGTCCGAAATAAGCATGCTAAATCCACAAATCATATGAAGCAACTACTTCAAGCATAATTATCGAATGTCCTTTGTCACCACGAGTGTATTGGCCTTGCCATGCCGTTGGGCAGTTTCTCCAAGCCTAATGCATACAATCAATGCTTCCAAGCATATCCGGAAAACCATGCACCGCCTCGTGTTTAGCGGTCACTCGATTAACATTTTCTTGTGTCGGTCCTCTCAAAAACTCTGAGTGAGATAACTGAATAACACATTTGTAGAAGTAGTTCAATGACTCGTATGGCGCTTAGGCACCCATTTCGAGGTATTCATCTAATTGGTCGACAGTAGAAGCATAAGCCAACTGGCATACAACGGAAGTACATTTTTGAAAAATATTTAGGCGAACCATAAAGTCGATTGGAGTGTTGTGGAAGTAAGCAAAGTGTTTTGGTAATGGTTGTATGGCGTTAAAGGAATGTATATCTTTGACTATACGAATAAACATTTCTTTGGGCATTTGAAAACGCCTTCGAAATAGTAATGATTATATAAACGTGTCGCAGCTTCCATATGGTTTCTGGTTATGGTACTTCTTGTTATTCTTGGTATGTTTGCCATTGTCGAGCTCTCTGCTTCTTCGTCTCCATCTTCTAGGAAAGTAACGAAAGTGTTTAACATTTCGGGATCTATTATATATTTACGAATGTATGAAACTGAATCTTCGTCGGAACTCGACATATTTAGTGAAAATGTATAGAGTGTGTGTTGTTTTGTATCAATTTTTATGAGATGAAGTGAATGAGATGAGAATGGTTGAATAGAAATTGGTTTTTATAGTGGAGGGGTTTTTTTTAAATAAAAACTAGCCGTTTAAAAAAAAACAAAAACAAAAAGTTGTCGTTACACACACTCCCCTCTTCGTCCAACCTCTTCGACCCAAGGAATTTTGGGGACGACATGCATGGTAGACGAAGTGCTCTAAATAAGCTCGTGGTCGACACACCTATTGTGAGCGGCCTAACAACCCAAAAAGCTGACAAGGAAGAAGAAGAAAGATGACAAGGAAGAAGAAATCGGAAGAGGATAAGAGGTGCTATTGGAGAAGCTAAGGTTTGCAAGGACCCTTTTGTTTCAAGGGATGCGGATGTCACATGCTTTAGTATTTATACCCTCATTTTATTAAACCTCTCAATTTCTCCAATAAAAAGACACGCAGAAATTTTACTTTCACAAATCCAATTTCTCCACATTTCTTCGCCTGTTGGATGGAAATCAAAATATAAAGGGAGTGATTTCCCAGGAAATGTATTTCTATGTGTTTATCGATTTCTTTCCCTTTCAAACGACTGAAATGGTTTTATCTCATTTCTCCACCCTTATTTCCTTGTATCAAACATGCCCTAAAGCTAAATACCATCAAATTTATCAATGATATAAAGGATCTTTTTATTTAAAACCCCTATGTACTTTTTAGTTTATCTCTTTTAAGCCATCGTATTTTTCTTTTTTAGGGTTATTAAAAGTTGTCTATTTGTCTCATTTAGCTATTTACTTTTTAAACCCTGTTGATTGGCTGGCATGACTGATAACATGGTGAATGACATGGCAGATGATATAGACTTTTTCTTTTATGAATTGGCAATTGTTTTGTAGTGTAGGAGCTACATATATAATGATATACTATGTATATACAAAGAGGAAATCGTAAATTCTAACCATCCATGTGCATTACGATTAAACCAACAAAGATAAAAGAAAAAGTATATTTCCATGTGCAATAGATCAAAACTAGATTTTTTTTTTTTTGATCTCATGGAAACACGGGTCTGAGTAAATTGTTTTAAATAAAAGTTTTTGGGTCGACAACTTGCATTACACTTCTAATTATAAGCGGATCTTAAAAGGTATTTTATCCATTTGGTGGTGGCATTTATGGAAAAATATGAACCAGGCTTCATTTTCTTCCGAGCAAGAAAGAGGAGAGAACATTTTCATTTCTGTTCGTTCCTTATCTTTTTTATGACTATCATCTCGTTGTAAGAAATTTAGTTTCCTGTGACCTTTATGGCAAGTTAGTCCGACTTATATGATGTAATTTTTTCCCTTCGGTACCTTACCGGAGATTATTTATAAAATTCTACTGTTCAAAAAAAAAAAATTATTCAGAAAAAAATGAATAAGAGTTGATTTGTTTTCGAAGGAGGTATCATATTTATGTAACTTAGTAAGAGGTGTATGATGTTAATACTTAAAAATGACCCTTATCACAGATACAATATTAGTGGTGTAGTATAAAATACTTAAAACCAAAAAAATCCCTTTCTATTGTTAAAGAGAAATGATTGTTGTTATTTATTTTGTTTTTTGATTTATATAAAGAAATCCATTTGTATTATTAAATACGATATAAGCAATGTCATTCACCAGCCATGTGAGTAGTCAATAAGGTTTAAGACTTGAATGACTTAGGACAAATAGACAACTTTAAATTATAGATGAAGAAATAAAAAAAAGTAAGATGTTCTGGAAAGGACAAATTAAAAAGTATATAGAGGTTTTAGGAAAAAATCCTTTAAAAAACAAGCTTTGGTAGGAAGTGAGATAATACTAAGGGGGTGTTTGGGGTTGTGTTTAGAAAATAAATTTTGCGTTTTTAAAATAGATAATGCGTTTTCAAAGCGTTTAGAAAAAGCATGTATATATACTTCTCCAAAACTGCGTTTTCATAGCAAATAATCACTTTTTCACACAAACATTTTTTTAGATTATTTGCGTTTTACAAACGTAATAATCAAATAATCACTTTATATCGTAACACAAAACACCCTCTAAACCCAAGCAAAGAACCGAAATACGCATGGTTTAATGCTTAATTGGGCATTTGAGTCACAAGACAAAAAAGTTAAAACGACGAGCTATTTAAATTGTAATGTTTTAAATACCATTATATATCGGTACAACTATCCCGATATTTTGTTCTGTTAATTCATTATTTAATATCAGCCAATATCTCAAGTACTACTGTTTTGTTCATTATTTTTTTTTATTTTTTTAAAAAAATTATTTATATTGTACTTTAATGGTATTTTTTGTAATTTGTGAAATTTAAAACTTATATTTTGTTATAAAATACCTATTTGATATTATTTTTGAGTAGATTGTAATTGTATTTTGACTATTTTTTTAAATTGTAACAAATTTGGTAGGATTTTTATAAAAAGTTAAATTAAATTATATTAGATGTACTGGCAGATATTTTGGGTGATACCAATAATAACATAAAAAACACCGCACTGGATCTAACAAAAGGTAAGCGGTTTTGGTAATGATGGTGCGATGGAAGGCGATTTCTGTGACATCCGTCACCAAAACCGGTAGTTTATTATAGTCTTTAACTTGAATTCTTAATTTATCGACTAGCCAATGTGCCTACATAGTATATAACAAATGTAGAATTGTCGTGATCAATCCAATATGTGACTCCAATTACTGGGATTTCAATAGTTAGTATTTAGTCATTTTATTCTTTAAATTTAAACGGGATATAATTATTCCCGTTGATATCTACACATATAGTTATATGTCATATTCATTTCTGGATATTCATAAATCTCTATGCACTATTTAGTGGTAAGTCAAAGTATATAGTACTAATGAGTTTTTAGTGATAATATTTAAAAGTATATATATAATAATTAACTATAGTATATAATTATAAGATAATAATTAAAGAAAAAGTAACATTTAAATTTAAATAATCTAATACATCTTTCCAACACTGAAATGTGATTTACGGTCAACAAGAATTAAAACTTCATTAGAACTCTTATTTATAATAAATTATTGATCTTAATTTTAAACCAACTCAAATACTCCTCTCTACAAATATATATACAAATTTTAGTTATAAAAACCTAAACCAAATTTCCCATTGTTGCTCCTGCCGTCGATAGCTACATGCCACCCCAAGAATCAAAGTTTCATAATCTATTTTCACAAAAGCATTAATCCTAAAGGTCTCTTGGATTTTGGTATCTAAGGAGTGATCATTAATCTTGGGGTAAATTACTTATCTTTTCTTTTCATATATATAAATATATCTTTTTACTTATTAATCTTTATTTATAAAGCAACCTATGTTGATGAATATATATATATATATATATATATTATGGCAAAATTTATAATAATGAATGAAAGGTTTTTTTTTAGGGTTAAATCAAAAGCTTGAAGTACAAATGATAGTAATGTTAAAAGTTTATGTATTTATTATAACATAATAATTAATGTAATTAAAGAAATCCAATTATGAAGGCATGGAAATCATAAACAGATGTAAAGACGTGTTGGAAAGATTTGAAAGTTTATATATGAATATTAGTTATAGTAGTCTTTAAAACAGTAAGTTTAGGTTATTTCAGAATATGGACAGATTCGGTTTGTTAACTTGGAAAGGTCGTATCTTGGTCATGGAAGAGGGTTAAGTCACGTTTTTTGGTGTCTAAAATTAAGTTCAGGAAGTGTAATTTCTGGTGGAGTTGGTTTCGTGTCAAAATATGAACTTTAAGGTTGTCAAACGAATTTTATAATAAAACTGCGCAAAGCTGAGTTTTCCAAACAGATTTGAGTCGACTTCAAATAGTCATATCTTGGTCGATTTTAAGAACTGAAAGTTTATGCTTTTCCAGAAACATGTTTAAGATGTTAAGAGTTGATAGCCAAAAGAATGGATTTTTTTTAAAGTTTCGAAGGTCCTTAACTTTTGTAAAACTTTCTTGTGCGAGAACAGTTATTTTTCTGACTAGTCTGTAATTATGGAATTTTTAAAAATAGATAATGTGCCAAATAAATTATGTAAAAATTCATGTAAGTATTTAACACTCTAAGGTTACAGTGGTTAAGATTTGAAAGATTGAATTGTTTGTTTCATCCTAATTAAAAATAGATAAAGTTACCAAAAATTTCAGTGAATATGAACTTGTAGAAACCAATGATACATCATTAAAACAAATACACTATATTAAGTTATGTGACTTGTAACTTAATAATACATGACAAATCAGGTTGTAAACATTTTAAAAGTAGTCATATGTGTATTTCATCAAATACGGGTTACAATGGACGGTTATTGACCATGTCCATAATTGTAACTTGTTTATATATATCTTGTGTAGATTCTAGTGACCTTTCTGGACTTTGCACAACTACTTGCTTGTTGAGGTGAGTTTCGTGACCCCTTTTTATATTATTTCTTTGAGGGAAAATGATGCTCAAAACATTTTTCATTTCTTTTACTAGCTGTGCCAAAACTTGTTTGTTTTATTGGACAAATACGTGTAATTATGAAATGTATATGTTAGCTTTGCTTATGTTGATTCCTATGATGCAATAGATGTTTGTCGATATCTATTGAAGACTATTTGATAACTATTAACCAACTTTATACTCCAACTGGTAGTTGTTGATAGGCAATGTGTGATTGAGTTGTTGGCAAGTGATGTGATTGAGTTGTTGACAAGTAGTGGAGAGTTTATGTTGTTGGATAACTATGATGGCATTGATCAGTATTTGGTATGCATACATGCTACTACATGTTTATATTTACACTATTGTCCAAAGTACTTATATCATTGCACAACAAATTCATTTGTATTATTTTAAACCTATGAACTTACCAACATTATGTTGACATTTTCGAGCATTCATTTTCAGGTAATAACAATGCTTAAGGAGATTAAGCATAAGGACTTTAGGAACACTAATTAAGAGATCCTTCATGGACTCCTAGTTGCATTGAACATTGAATTCTATTTGCTATTTGCTACATCATTTGCTTTTTGTTGGGCGTATTGCCTAGACTTATTCCGCTTGTGGGAATTACATTTATGGATTTCATTTAGTATAACTCTATTATAAATTTCATGTGCTATGCTATGTCTTTCCGTCATATCCTACGATTCCGCCTAAGGTGGGGTGTGACAATTTCCAGAACAACAATCGTGGTGGTGGTAGAGGGGATGTTGTGGCTGTTGAAATATCAGGTGCCAACATCGTTTTCTAGCCACCATCTTTTTTCTTGTATTGGAGGTGGTATTCAGAGACGGTTGTGTTGGAAGACATTTTTTAGTACAACAGTCGCAGTGGGGGCAGAGAATGTTGTGGCGGTGGAGATTTCAGGTGCCACCATCATTTTTTGGCCAAATTCATTTTACTAGTATTGGAGTCGGTTATTATATAGATTGATTTTCTTGTAGATTTGTTGTATTCTCAAATTCTTGGTTATATGAATATGAAAAGATTTAAATTCTCAGATTGTTCTTAATATATTTTCAGATTGGTTATGTGTGTATTGAAACCCTAAATTATATTGCCCTAAATTAAAAATGAAAAATATGAGTGCTAGAATATTTACCGGAATTCGTCGGAAAAAACTAGTGAAGATGATAATGATATGGCATGTCACGTTGGCAGTTAACAGAGGATTAGTGTTAAAAAATGAACGATATTACCTTTATTGAGAAATATTTTAAAATGAAATCATTTTAGTAAACAAAAACTAAATTGGTTCCCACCTTGTTAGGAATTTTGTATAAAAATGTTACCTTTTTATAATTTTTCATTATTATTACTAATACTAAATATTTTTGTTTATTGTTAATTATTATATTATATAGAAAATATTCAAAATTTTATTAAAGTTTATTAATTTACATAAAGTTCATTATTATTTACTACAATTATTTTAACTATAAAAACAAATTTTAGTTAAATGTTTAATATTATTCTGTATAAAAACATTATCTAATAGAAAATAATATATATATATATATATATATATTATAAAAATGTTACTTTATAAAAATATTTATGATATTTATATAAATAATTATTAATAATATTATTCTATAACAAAATATGTATAGTATCATTTATATTTATAAATCTTGTAACTATTAAATAAAAATATTTTTTAATATAAAAACTAAAACTTTAGTTTAGAAGATTTAATATTGCTCTGTAAAAAGTTTATAAAAAGTCATTAATGTTTTATATAAATTTTTATATTTTGTAAAAAATTTTCATATTACTAATTAAAAAAATATATTTGTTAACCTTTTTTTTATTATTAACTAGATTAAGCCCATGCGATGCATGGTAATATACACATTACATTAAATTGATTACTAATATAAGATTTTATGTAATATTACTTGAAGATAATGATTAACATATATATATATATACTAGGTCTTTTAACCGCATGATGTGCGGTTGTTTAAAAAAGTTGTTCATGTTGTTTAGTTATATTATATGAGTATAAATTATAAATTTTAACAGTTATAACTTGTATTTTAAGCATATATATATATATATATATAAATCTATATTTATCGGTAATGAATATATTTATATATATATATATATATTATAATATATAAATCCAAAATATAATTGTTATTATTTTATTATTTTTATTATTATTATTATTATTATTTTGAACAGCGAGTTAGTAGTTAGTAATTAACAGTTAACATTCGAACCACCACAGTAATATCCAATTGGGCAGTATGCGATATTATTTAACTATTAATCGATTAATAAGTAATTATAATTATTCTTATTTAATATATCACATTTTACTTCATGCAATGTTAATAAACATAAAATTAAATTAAATTGTAATGTAATGTAATGTAAGACCATAGCAATATATTATTTTTGTAAATTAATATGTAATCCGTGAGAATTTCATCATACTCATTCAAATAGAATACTTTAATGAAGTTTACATCAAAGTAACAAAATATCTAAAAAATAAAAAGCTTTAAAGATAATTAAAAGCCAAATCAAAATTACAATGCATTGAGTAGGTGAAGAAATATGTGTTTTTTTGAATAGATAATATTGCATTCCTAATATGATTGATATTAATATAATATTAATATAATTAGAGTAGGGAAACAAAATATTTGTCTAAGAAAAAAATACCACACGTTAAATAATACCTTGAGTTTTTAGTGTTAATATATCTTGAGTTATTAGTTTTATTTTATTTTTTTATAATTAAATTATTGAGAAAAAATTTATAAAAATGCCACATAGGATTAAAACTTATGTGGCAATATTATAAGATAGTTTTAAGTTGAGGATGCTTTAGAATCGTCCAGTTAACTACTATTTTAATATATATATATACGTCAATAGTATTAATAAATGTTATATAATAATAATTAAATGGATTTTTAATAATATTATACTTTTATTACGCATGTAAAATCTAAAAGGAACATATAAAGTAGAATAAAGAAAAAAATAAGAGAAAAAAATTTAGATATAAAGGTGAAGATAGTAAAGTAAATCATATATAATAACAAATATAAAAAATATATATGTGAAATTGATAAAGTAAATATCTAATTTAACATTGATAAAATAATCGGATAGTAAAATATTAGATAAAATTATCAATATAATCTAGTTTTATATTATATTAAATTAAATTATATTCCACGTACAAAGATAATTAAATATAAAAGCAAAATAGAAAGTGATAAGTTACAAAGATTGATAATTCTATTATCAATGTCATCATTTTTAATATTCACTAAATATATATCGTAGTTTGTAAAAAATAAACAAATATTAAGTTAGATCAAGTGGTATGTGTATAATATTAAAAGTTAGAGGTCATGAATTCTAATCTTGTATATGGCTTTTTTATATGTTATTTAAAATTGATTAAAAAAAACAAATATCCATGTAGACAAATGATGATGTGGCGAATTAAGTGACACATAAGTACTAAAAAATATAGATTTAAATGTTAATATATCTACAAAAATACATGAAAATTACCAGAAAATGTCACATAAGCAAAAAGCTTACTTGGCACGAAAAGAGGAGTGCCACTTAGAGAAAAAAAAACTAACCTCTTTTAGTTATATAAAGAGATATTATGAATTTACTACGGTGCCTCAATGTTAATTTAATAGCTACTAACTATTATTTCGATGTTAAAAAGATATATTTATTTTGATAATTCATTCAATATCTAATTCTTCAAGATTTTAATCTATTTAATTTCACTAAATCATACCTCCTTTCACAGATTCTAGCTTTCTAGGTTTTCTTTTCTTAAAAGAATTTCTCTAAATTAAATGGACAATAATGCTTTCACTATATCTAAATATATATAAAAAGAAACCTTAATTTATAATTAAAGAAATATAGATCCTTAGATGAAGTTTAACTTTTAACAAGAGTCATTAGATCAAATGATGATGTCATATACCTTATTTAACTTTTTTAGATTGAATTGTGTTTTAATAAATTTAAATTATTATTATTTCCTTATTTAGGTTTGTAGACAATAATAATTAATGTTTTTAATGATATAACTTTGGAAACTAATATTTTCATATTTTACATCATTTTTTATCTTTAAAATAAATTTTTAAATTTTTTACAATAAAACTTTCTTTTTAATGTAATACATTTTTATTAGATTATATTTTTGTATATGATTTTTATCATATAATAAATAAAATTTGGTTATAAGGATTTTTGTATAGGATTTTTATCGTATAACGTTTTTACTAAATCAATACTTTAACAACTGGACCGGATGTCAAATCGGCCTTCGTAATAAAGAATTAAAAAACAATGATGAAGTCTATATTAAGCTATCACAATAATATATATCAGAAAAATAATTGTATAAAAATTGCATTGATATTATGCATAATATTAACTAACATTAACACAAGCGATATATAGATTGATAATTAACTTGCTTAGTAATTTTAGTGTATAACTTAATTATTCAAGCAAAATCTTAAAGTACAAGTATAATGACAATGCAGACATATCCGAATGAATGAAAGAAATCCAAATAAACGAAATGTTACTTAGCGAGACCTTTAATTGATGATGTATTAATTTTTCAACTTTGTGGTCATTATTAACCGGAGTTTAAATGACCACTAATGTAACTTCATGTTTTTTTAATGATTAAATTCTTACATGGTTAAATATTTGTCAACTTATAATGTTTTCAAATTTTAACATGTCATTAATTATACATGTTTCCCGCATATTACGCAGGTAATAATCTAGTTTACTGAAGTCCTGAAAGGCTGAAACACATGGGTAGGCCCAAATTTTTGAACATCTACTTGACCCAATAAATAGTTGCCTTTGCCTCCATGGTCCTTTTAAAAGTTGTATGATTTTAAGTTTTTAACATTTTTAGGGACCATAACTCCATAAGTAGTGCTTTGCTGAAATTACAGAAAAACATATATGCTTGATATTAGATTGAACGGATAGAACCTCAAATCAGTCTTTTTATCTTTAGTATGGCGGATAAGGATGTTTACACCCGAAACCTGTCATGGTATTCGGACCCAAAATTCATATAAGACGGCAGTGGGTGTTACTTATTATATATGCTTGATCTTAGTATTATCACATATCCATAAAGACTTGCAACATTTAAAGAGGCAGCCAATTAACTGGAGCATATAAATTGGAAACAAAAACACTTGATTAAGGTAGATTAGAGTACGTACATAAATATTCTTATCGTTGGTAATATTAAGCTTTCTCTTGTAAAAACAGTTCTATATATTTTGTTATTCTAATGCATCTTAAGAAAATGGTTATGAAAATCCATGTCTTGATATCTAATATTAAAGATCCGTGTAGTAGACCACGCTACATATATCTTTTTTGTGCACATATATGAGTGTTGGAACAGAACCCATTGAGGTTTCAACTTTTGGACTTTGGTGTGTGGAGTGCAAGAGTTTTAACAAATATCTATCTATATGCCCATGTGAGTGACTGTTCTTCGCCACATTAGTTCTCTCATATTCCAGACATATTCTATAGTGTATTGTAGGCCATTGCAAGTCATTTTCTAAACTTCCTGAAACACACTAACCCTTACCTATGGGACCAATCCACATCACCCATTTATGGTAACTACAAGAGCATCATGTATGGCGTTAGACACTGGACGGCACATCAACGTCACATCAGCTTTCTCCACTATACCAGTTTTACGTATCTTACCGCAATTCGTGGTCATGATGCTTACCAATGTTGCATATAACAATAGCAATTAGTATATCTTTTTATTAGCTCTAAAAGGTAGTCTTGAATGTAAATAAACATGAGGGCATCATTAGTACTATTCGTGTGTAACAATGTTGCACTACAAGTCATGTACTTTTGATTGCTCAAATGTTTAGTCTTGATAGAACAGAATTAATTAACCATATATAAGGGGTCATGATGATTTGATGTTCATATATGACAATATTGCCCACAACAAAGTATCTTTGGTTACAAAAGGCACTGGTTTTGACTCTTGATGCAACTTACCAGGAGGCATCATTATTTTGATGACCATATGTAACAACCTTGCCCCATACAAGCATTTCAATACCGCAAAAAGTTAGCCATGATGGATGGATTTAACTATTTAATAGTTGGCTATACAAATTGATGCTCATATGTAGCAATGTGGTCCCAAAAATGAATATATGATAATGCTAGATGTTAGTACTACTCTTGATGGAAATAAGTAAAAGGCATCATGACTAGTATAACAATAACAATGTTGTTTTCCGAATAAATCTCTAATGAAAGTACGTGTAAGATTTAACAATATGTCTATGTCATCTGCATTTCGTCACACGTACGTACTGGTTATTGAAGATGAATGCATTTGTCATATTTTGTCAACAAAGTCTGCTACTGGTTTCCATCATTAATTCAATCATGAAAAAGCATATATTGCATCCTTCTAATCTTTTCTTATATAACATTAAAAAGGCCAAGAATGTCGACGATTGTTACAGTTTTAGGCTTTCTTTCCACTATAAATTCATAATATCCTTCCAATTAATATTATTGCCTATAAAACAAATATATCACACGTACTTTTGAATAAAATATAACTAAGCAGCTTACTTTTTTTCTTCCCTATTAAAATGCAAGTTTTTGATAGAACATGATTAACCTCCAACTTCCAAGACCAATTGTTGTAATCTTTAATGCGCTCTAGACCTCTAGTATAGAATTATTAGCTAACTCCGTTGAAGACAAATCAGATCGAGAGTTGGGATTATAATTAGTTTGATTGATCAGAAGTCTTAGAGGATATAGTAAATTTTTTTTATTGCCCGGACATTCAGGTCGAAATACGACATCAGGGAAATCTTACCGTATAATGGTGAAGCCTTGCACGTATCGTAGACAACGAGATGTTGACTATGGGCCGTTACAAGTATTTAGAGGAAAAACTTCAAGACTTGACATTGATAAGGATCCAACTTAAAACTTTAGATAAACTCTAAGAATGCCTCTAACTGGTTTGAACAAGTCCTGGCTAGAAGCCTAGAATATAGTAATATTTTTTACAATTTGCGTTATTTGACACTATTAAAATACACGCGCGGGATAACCACTACTAAAAACATTCGGACACCACGAGTGAAAGAAACCTACTCCATTGTGCTAGAAAAAGTTCTTTTTCCCTTTTAATTAAATTCTACAACTTTCAGATTTTATCCGTTTATTTAATTTCTTAATTCATACTCATTTTTTCTCAATTTCATCAACTAACACTCCTGTTAGTGGTGAAAGATCAATTCTTGTTAATTTGAATACATTAGGACTCCTAAACTGAGGAACAAACTAAAATACTCTTGCAAAGAATACCTCATCAATTCTACATCTATATATTTTATGTTAATTAAACACAATAATATATAAAATTGAGGTGACCGACATACTGTCCGTCTAACGCTCGTCTGTTAAGTGACTATGGAACACTACAAGAAAAATGTTGATTGGTGACGAAAAACATTTGGTCACTAATTTATCAAAATAACCAAATTTTCATCACTATCAATCAAAATTTAATCACTATTGTGGTTAGTTACCAAATCTTGAGTGGTTATTTTTCATCACTAAAGGTCCGTCACTAATTTTGTTTAATGACCAAATTCAGTGACCACTTTTTTTAATGATAACTAAATAAGGTTATTAGTGACCAAATTTTAGTTGTTGCTAAGGAAAATGATCACTAATCAACATTTTTCTTGTAGTGGAAACCGAAGAACCGGCACAACGCTACCATTGGTGTCGCTAAATCAACGAGAGCCGATGAAGCAGCAAGAGTACTGGTAGGAACCCTCTAATAATAATAAAAGAAAGTGAGAATCACAAAATTAATTAAAAAGAAAAAATGAATGAGCTAAAACAAATTACATAGGCAGTTTGCAATACACACACATATCTTACATTTTAAGGACTACTACAAAATTTATTCAAATATCTAAGAAATGTCAACTAATGTCACTTTCGAAAAATGCAATGTAACTTAATCTAGTGGATATATGAATAAGGGTAAGCGTATATGTCCCAACTCTTGTAATGGGTGTCCATTTTTATCCAGACGATGATATACATCATTGTCCTATACCAATCGACATATTTTTGTTAATACTATTAAAGTTTGTAGATTACAAAATCAAGATACCTAAGCTACTTTCACTAAAATTCAACACTTAAGTACTTAACTACTTAACCTCTTTAATATTAATATAATATAATATCCACCAAGTTAGAAGATCCCACCTACAAGAGTGGGATTTACATGGTTGAAATTCTTTCTAACGCGATAGCTATTCCTTAACCACACCAATTTTCTTTTTAGGAGAAACATAATGATTTATAACTTATAAGGTTTGATTTTGTTATGTGTTATACGAGTTCTAACCAATGAACATGATTTTGTTATGTGTTATACGAGTTCTAACCAATGAACGGATTGAATTGACCGGTTTTCTAGTTAGACCAGCTCATTGGTAACGATTGAACCGGCCAATGGATTGAATTAAGTCGAATAAGGTTTTGATTCCACCTTTCATCCTATGAAATCGAACACAACCTTCAATTTACTCAAATAATAATTAAGTAGGTACAATCCAACAATAATATAGGCTTTAAACTTCACAAACATATTACATACAATTCAAATCACGACACCACATAACGTACCGTACCATATAACATAAATAATATCTAATATATCCATAGAATCATCAAATTGAACAAATGAGCAATAATATTATAACAATTAGTTTTAAGAATAAATAAATGAGATTAAAAACTCAAAAATACCTTTAAAAATATTTAATGGTTTTTTAATATATCCGGTTTATATCTATATGTTAAAACAGAAAAACCACAAAACACGGCGTTTTAATGATTGTCTGGTTACATAAAAAATCTGCCTAGATTTAAGTTGATCGATCGACCGGGTAATGATTCATCTCATTAATTCGAATCGAATTTTATAAACATCATTATCCGTAAGATTAAACTAAGAGCCCGTGAATTTAGTTAGGGCCATTTATAAGGCCGAGGACAACTTAACTATATATATAAGTTAGGCATGGACCTAAGGCCCCCAAAATACAAAGGCCTGCATTTTTATAATTTGGGTTTACTGTTTTAAAGTTTAGACTTTTATGTTATATATTATTATTATATAAGGGTAACATGAATGCCTAGCTTAGAAAACAAATAGGGAAATAAACTTTATGGCTTTAGAGGTTTAGACCTTAAAAAAAAAAATGCTAAGCAAAGCCCTTAGAGCTTTACTTAACATGCATATAAAGGTTGTATGTTTTCATATCAAAAACTCACCCCCTGATTTTTATGGTAAGTGTGCAACTATTTAATGCACCTTAACGAAAGCCCTTAGGGTTTTGTTTAACAAAACCCAAAAACGAAAATGCAAAAAAAAATACACCACACAAATGAAATTACAACATTCAAGAAAAAAAAACAAAAAATAGAGCTAAATCAACTAGGCCCTCAAAATTAATGTCGCTTAGGGTCCCAAAAAAGCTTAAGCTGACACTGTATAAGACTATGTGTAAAACGTTCTATAAACATTTGGGCACGTGTGTAAGAAGTTTTCAAACATTGTTTTATTTTTTCTTATCTCTCAAAACCTATGCTTTATGTACTAAACTTTCGTTTTACTATATTATATATCTATCGTACAATTTCTAAATTTTTGACATAATAACGCTTGGGATGAATGGATGATATATTAGACTCTGATACAAAGTCTACACATTATTCTCAACTCATATATATAAGCTTCTGCTTGTAGTTTTTAACTTAATCGTAATTATTTTTGTATGTATTATATATATAATAGTTAATTTAATTAATATAATTGGAAAGTACATTAAAATAACAATTCGTTCGTATTACTTTATGTCAAGTATTATATAAGACAACAAAAAAAATTATGATTAATGTTTAGAGAAAAGACTTTAAAAGTCAAGTTAAGATATTTAAAATGGGATAGAAAGAGTAAATCTCTTGGGTATCTTTGGTTTAAGAATAGAACGACACACAAAACTCTTAGTTGGCGTGATTGGTGTAATTTTACATTGTTGTAACTTGTAATTATGTGTTCTTGTACATAGTTAATTTGGCCGCTCGGGGTTTGTGTGAAGAAAATTTACTACTTTTCAAGGAAAAGTAAAAAAAAAAAGAATAAAATAGGTCCTAGAAATTATAATGGAATTAGTTTCCTGGAATGTAACTATCTTTGACCGATTATTTATAGTAGGAAAAAAACTAAAGTTATGTGTATTGTATGTAAGCAACTTGAAAAAATGTTTATTGTATGTAAGAAAACATACGTGACAGCCATATACAAGTGACACTTGTCAGATTATAATTGGTTGAAACGAAATTCCTACATACAATAAACATTATTTCAAAGTTGTTTACATACAATACACACAGTTTTAGTTATTTCCTACTATAGACATTCGTTCAAAGTTTCTTACATTCGAGGGAATTAATCCCAATTATAAAACTTGATTATTTGTTGATCATATTCTTTAGCCCTATTAAAAAATATATATATTATTAAACCTAAAATTATAAAACTTAAATCTTTGGGGCCCTATCGAAATTGGGCCCTAGGCTAGTGCCTTACTACTCCGAAATCTTTGGTTTTGATTATCGTTCGAAGGATGACCCAATCAACTCTAGTTTAAAGTGAGGATTGTTGATGCAAACGCACGTCCACAAAAATGTAAGAAACAAATGCGCGCGCACAATATATATAAACATTGGGCTAGTTCAGTAGTTCCTCTATCATAGTATCATCTACTAATTTTTGATATAAACTTTATCGGGTTTATTTATGTATTAGATATATATTGTTGGCCTAAATATTGGTCTTCATATACTCATGTAGTCATGTTAGACTAGACTGAGACTTTTTTACCTGTCCCTTTATCGTATTTGAAATATTGAAAAAAGCTTGATGCATATCTATAGAGCACATCTCTCATTATCGTTTGCATAAACTGCAAAACATACAAGTACGGTGGTATCCATACACCATCAATATTTAGTCGTACATCACCAAAAATTCTTTGAGATGTTATATAATACTGTTGGAATATGATCACGTTAAAAGATTGCATATCTGGAAGTTATTTAAGCCTACGAAGTCACACAAAATGACACGTAAACTCTATGTTATAAATAATTAATAAACAAAAGTTAAATGTGTAATATGTATTTATTAATTAAAAGAGGAGGAATTAAGTGAAATTAGGAATTTGTATTGTTTCCTAATTCCATTTATAGGGGCCGAAATTCTCAAGGACTTTAGGCCTTGATATTACTTGTCCATCAAATTGAAAACCCTCCTAATTAAGCCTATAAATAGAAGGCTGGGTTTAAGGATTTTTAACATATTCATAATGCAATCAATTGTGAAAACTCTCCTCTCTCTCTTTCTCCCTCTTTGTTCGATCGGCCGAAAAGGAAAAACCCCAAAGGGTTGGGGTTTTAGGGTTTTGACTTTTAGGGATATAGACCTTATAGATCGTGATCGGGTACCAGCATACATCATAGGGGTGTCAAGTGTGCGATCGTAAAGGGGATTTACTTTAAACCCTAATTAATAATAATCATATTATTATCAATATTATTGGAAGCTTACGCTAAAAGCTACACATCCAATTCTTACTTTGTTAATTAATACTGTAGTATTGCATATATGATTCTTTCCACTGCGTATACGTGATTATTTATTTGATAATATGCATAAATGCTAACAAATACAACAACTTAGATTATGTTTGGGACACACAAGAGAGAGACAAAGGAATTGGATTAGTTTTTTTTAAAGGTGAATTTCGCTTGAAACTTCGTGTCACGATTCGACAGCGAGAGGTCTAGTATACGTTGTATTAACCGAGTCCGCGCTAGAGAGCTCCCTCGAAGTAGAAATACCTATTTCAAATACCCATTGGGGGAAACCCCCTACTAATCCGTCTGAAGACACGACGATCAATAGGGGTAAACCCTGCCCTCTCTGACTTGAACCTGGATATACCAAGCCAAGCCCTCATAGAAGGACTAACTATATCTCAAAGTTGGTGGAATGAAGATTCGAACCTGGGACCTATAGGTCATCAAGGGAACTCCAAACCACTACACCAACTCAAAACAGGTGAAAGGAAGACATAGTATTAGTGTACGGATCATCACCTCTGTTGATAAACTTCGAGCCTCTAAGAATCTGTGCAATTATATTGCTTGACTTGCATACACAAAGGCCTTGAACAACGTAAACGGGATGCGTGTAATTATGTTTTAGGAAAAGTCCTTTGCTAAGTCTTTTTGTGAAGGCAAAATATATTACTGATGTTTGCACAACCTATACACAGTATGCATACGTTTTATATTACGATATATTGTTCGATCTTTTAAGTTGAATCAACATGATATATATAGGTCATATATATTGTCCTATGCAAATGAAAAGTTGGACTCAAAGCCAACCAAAATGAAAGACTTGCTATTTTAATTCCATCTCACATACGTCAAATTAATACTTCTTAACATGACCGAAGGCAAATTAAGTTGAGAGGATCTTTGTACTTATGTAATATGCTAGTAATTTATAACTAAATTTTGGTAAGAAATTAACAAGCGTTTGGTTCACGGATTTTGATGGTATCTGATAGTATTGGAATTGAATTCTATTCCGTAATACGTTTGGTTATCAAAAAATGAAAGACTTGTTATTTTAATTCCATCTCACATACGTCAAAGTAATACTTCTTAACATGACCGAAGGCAAATTAAGTTGAGAGGATCTTTGTACTTATGTAATATGCTAGTAATTTATAACTAAATTTTAGTAAGAAATTAACCAGCGTTTGGTTCACGGATTTCAATGGTATCTGATAGTAATGGAATTGAATTCTATTCCATAATACGTTTGGTTGTCAAAAAATGATGAAATTTTATTCCATTGGAATGTAATAATTCCTTCATTTGATGAAATCTCCATTCCTTAAGGTTCTTAAATGAAATTTCATTTTTATCCTCTTTTGAATTAAAATAAAAAAAAAATCTTTCATCAAATTTCATTCTTTCAGAATTTAAATTCCTTTTAACATATTCTAATTTTTTTTTTATGTGAATCAAACATGCACTAGAAACATATAATTTTCCAACATGGACTAGCATATAATAACATTTCATATGCATGCAATTAATTACTTTATTACCATAGTTGGGGATGGCCGGTCCATTGGGGTCAATCACAAGTGGCAAATGACTACCCTCATCTTAAATCCACCTTCAAGATCAGACCAAGTGTACAATAAAAATCTTTGCACCATTTACGGGTACTCATGCTCATATGCCAATTTACACATATAACCCTCATGCACTAGAGTCTACACCCCATAATGATCACTATATATATAATCCAACTAAGTTCACATTTACATAAATAAACCACAACAAGATGCATTCAAAAATATACCAAATTTCTATCATTGTTCTCTTCTTATGTATTTGCAGTGCAAATTTTGCATATAGTTCTAAAGGTGCAAGAAAGACTCTAGTGGAGAAAATGGCCACTTCAGACCCAAGTGGTACTACTACTACTACTGGATCAGGCCATGGTAAGAATTGGGACTATAGTTGGGGGTTTGGGTCAAGTCCAGGGAGTGGTTGGGGTTATGGGTCAGGATCGGGCCGGTCTCCTAATGGATTTGGTAAAGGTTATGGTTTTGGGTATGGTTCTGGGAGTGGAAGTGGTAGTGGCTCAGGGTCTGGTTATGGTTATGGGTCTGGTGGTGGTGGAGCTCATGGAGGTGGTCATGGTTATGGTTCTGGTTATGGAGGTGGAGGTGGAGGTGGAGGAAGCGGTTATGGAGGTGGAGGAAGCGGTCCTGGCAACCACGGATAATTAAGTTGTTGCAGCCCTAATTAATTGGTCATGTATGTTTCAAAATAGTAAAATAGGTTGATGGTTCAACAAGGTATGTGTTTTAAGTAATAGCATGTTGTGTGCAAGTTTGATTGTAATTTATGATTATGTAGAGATGGTCAATATATATAGGTATGATCATCCTATGTTATGTAACAAATTAAGTGTGTTTTTCTATATATAGTTTTTTCCTCATGAATCATAGGATCATGATTTCAAGTGTTAATCTAATTATTAATAATATATCAATGATCACATTTACTAAATACTACTCCATCTGTTCCATTGACATGTATGCATGCTATGGAACGATACTCGTTGTTACTAATGACGCCTAGGCTTACATATGAATTGAAGTTGGTAGATACGGGCCGGTTTAATCATTTGAGATGCCCAGATCATGTGGGAATCAGGTAAATGTATTTCAATTGCGTATGTAATGTGGTGAAAGACTAACAGTCCCTCCAGGCCTCCATGACCTTTTTCCTTTTTTTTTTTAGTTGTCTAAATATAAGCTTTCACTTCTATAAGTAACATCTTATTAAGTTATCAACGAAAGTTGACTTAATTATTAGCTTATTGAGTTTTTTAAAAGCTAATTGAAAAGCAATAAACGAACTCGTATAAGCTTATGCTTATCATCTTTTTAGGAGCTTACAAATCTAATTTTGATCGAGAAGCATATGGAACTTGGCTTATTAACCTTTCAACATCGGATTTGTTAAAAAGCAATAAACTAAACCTTGATGATTGATGTTAATAAGCAAATATGTAACGATAAGCTAGCTGCCACTAAAAACTAACACGATTTGATGTAATGATTATGATTTACTAAAGCAGTGTGTTTTTCCAAAGTGGATATATCTAACTATCTAATTGAAGATGGGAAGGCATATGTATTGAGATTGTCTTTTCAACTACATCATGAAGGAGCTAAAAGAAACTCACAACACATGGTATATATAACATAACCAGGGTTGATCTGTTAATCAACGTGTTAATCCAAAAGCTAACCGGCCGGGATAAATCCCTTTAACCCCAAAAAAACGTGTTATATATTCCAAAAAAAAAAATAACAAAATGAAGCCTAACTAATGCAATTCTCTATATAGCTCAGTAAAATGAGTAGTGCAGGGATGCAATTAATTCCTCAAATAGCTCAACAAAAACAAGGTGATTGTTCATATATAGTACTAAAAAGACAGTCTTGTCAATGTTTAATGGTAAACAGGCAAATATAATACGAGTATATTGGATGACAAATATATCTCTACTATAAAAGAGGAGGCAATTTTTTTTTTTTTAACAGCAATGTATTCGTATTCTATTATACCAAATATTCTAAACTAATTATTCTAAACTGCTTGAGATTGAACCTAAGACCTCCAATTTAACAGGCATATGCCTCTACCAAGTGGGCTACCCACACATCGACGGCCAAAAAAAAAAGGCAAGGGTCTTAACATTAATTTTAAGTATTTTTAGAAATGGGAAATAATACCGTCTTTCAAAAATATTTCATCAACAACTTATACATACAAATATACTTATGCGTTTAATAACCCAAACCCGACAACTGATGAAGTTGGTCGCCCGTTGGTGAGCATCACCCTAACTACAGTATATGAGTTATAATGATTTTAAGAACTCATTGATCATCGTGTATTTTCCGGGTACATTTTTAATGCAGAGATAATATTGGTAAATGATGAGTAAAGGTTTTTCAAAAATTGATGAAGATAATATAGTAAATGCATAGGATGACAAACTAGCTTGCCCTTTTGGCCTTGTTTATTGGCAAACTGGCAAATAATAAAAGGCCCTCTTGAGAATATATGTTGGTAGCCCATAGTTTGATCATAAAGTATGCTTCTTGATTGTTCTAGAGTTTAAAGATGATGTAAAATTAATGCAATCAAACCTCTAATTTATTGCACTAATAGAGCAGAAAATTAAAAAATATTCATCTCGAATTCAAAAAAAAGTACTCGTATAATAGAACTTGAATTTGATTACTTGACGAGTTAGGCAGAACCAAAACGAGCTTTTGGGTTCTTAGCCCTGAAATCGACTTTAGGATTATTGGTACGGGACTTCCCAAATTTCCCTTTTCTTGATTTCTTGGCGACCCTTCCTTTCTTCACCATAAGGACATGATCATCATGCTTCCAGGCCATAGCACGTTCAGCATTTTTTAGCATAGCGTGCAACTCGAGTATAGATTTCTTCATATGATTCATCTTGTATACCATGACAAAGTTTCTATAACTTTGCGGGAGCGAATTAAGAATTATCTCTATCTCTATTTTTTTTGTTGGAAAGCCAACCTTAACGAGATAGTCAATGTAGCCTTTCATCTTCAAAACATGAGCACTAACTGAGGCGCCTTCAGCCATCTTGCACGAAAACATGGATTTCTCAGTCTCGATGGCGTCATCTATCTCTTGGTTTGTCATAATCTGGGACGTTGGAGTTTCCATGAAATATAGACTGACTATTTAATAAACTACAACATAAACAGAGCAAAATTATAAGAGATGTCAAATTAAAAGAGGGACAAACATGATGTCTATAGTGTTGGATGACTTTAATTAGATTATTAGAACAAATTCTCGATTAAAAAAAAAAGGGACAAGATATTTTTTTTTTCTTTCTAAAGCAACATCATGAAAGACTACTAAATTCACAAAATTAAGCTAAGCAATTATAGTAGTATCTGTTGGAAGACTAATGCAAAACTATAAAGGTATAACGTACTTTCAATTCGGTTTTTTTTTTTCAATGTATAAAGCTTACCTAGAAAATAACATACCCTAGAAAATAAATACCAATGTATGTAACATATTTTTTTCTAATTTATTTCAATATCAACAAGAATAAGAAAAAAATATAAAAGTATTTTGCATATATATACTAATATACATCGCATACACCGAAGTCTGGAACAAAATTATGCTTTTGAAATAATATATATGGGGGTTGGTATTGTAAAACAAATATTAAAGTAAAACAAATAGGACAATTGATACACGATGATTTTCATGATGCACGGTGATTATGAGAAACCTATTGTTTTATTTGTTTTACTTTATAGGAATAAAACTGAAGAAGACAGTTAAAAGAAAATCGAATAGAAAACGTACTAGAGTTACGATTGGAGAAAACAAAGCAGGATCGTGGACACAAATATAGGTAGCAGCGATCAAATATATATATATGTGGTCTTATTATCTGATAGCGGTACATGGGCTTTCAAGTTTCTTTTTTTAAAAGCGGTACATGGGCTTTTTAGTTAGTTTGGTTTTGGTATGTGTCAATATCTTTCAGTTTATAAAGGTTTTTTTTACTTTTATTTTTAAAAATAAAATAGTCCTCTTGGGGGTCAGTGAGTTTCTTGTAAGAAGTCATCACCGTCTTTGCCGAGAGCCTTGAGCATCAGACAGTGTCGTTTGTGTATGTTTTGGTAGGACTCGAATGATTTTGGTTCAGGATAGGTCGAAAAATCTACTAAACACACAAGTGACAAAATAGTATTTTGGCTAGGGCCGAAATTTACCTGCACTAGAAAATCAATACACTATTATTAATTTTTATTGCTCAGCATCTAATTGGACATATGACCATTTTGGATACTTCTTGAGAACTCACAGAACATGTTCATACTTAATTGCTTTTGTTGGTGGCTTGGTACCACACTTTTTAATTCAAAGTCCTTCCCCTTGGAGTTTAATTGGTGCATTGTATGATATTCTTTTCCATTGTAGAAGCTAGATAGATTTTCTTTTTTTTCTTTTTTTTGGAATTTCCATGTCAAATTAGTTTTGGATATCCTTTTACTACCATTGTTTCTTCTTCGATGTCCACACTAGTAAAGGCATAAAACCTACTGTACATGAGAACCTGAAACCTTTTTAAAGCTTTTTAAATATTTCTTCATTATCGGGTAAATTTTGTTTCAGTCATGCTTTCGTCTCAATGAAATTCATTGTAACAAATTTGTAATGGAAATTACTCAGGACACAACTAAAACAAGTTGTACTATATGTAACCAATAGATAGCTATAGATTGTTTGATGTAAATAACTCATGCAAGTAAATAAAACTTATGCCCTGCAACAAGTGAAATAGCCCAGGATACACGACTGCAGAATGTAAGTCGTCTTATCTTACATTGTAAACAAAACACTGACAGCGTATGAAAGGAAGAAAAACAGACAAACATATATTCCTAACTCGACAGACCAAAAGTTCAAATTTCCAATTAAGGCATGCAAAGCAACCTCGACAGCAATATATCTCAAGGCAATTTTACTTGTCACGCGTTAAATTTAACTTTCAATCAAATATCAATTACCACCTAAACAAAAGACAATAGTAAAAGACAACCCAAATCCAAGCTGACATAAATGTTCAGCACCAAAGTTAGCTCCGCCATATTCGTACAAACTTGAACTACATAAAACATCATCTTCGGCAATCCAGCAAGTACCGCCAAAACCATTGTAGTTCCTTAGATTGGCTTGATCTTGAAGTGAAGCGAGATCAGCGAGAACACAAAACACTTCAAATCCTGCATATTTTAACTTGGATCAGCAAAAAAGTGAAGACAAACCAAATGGATCAAACAACTTGCATAAAAATGTACTTTCTTCTCGTAGTATAACTTTAGGGAAGTGATATTTGTACCATTTCTTTAAATTGATGTACCACAACTGTGCATTACTGGTTTGTACGGTCAGCTATACAATTTGTATATGTGGTACTTCCATCAAAAATGATGGTACGAATGTCAGTTCCCATAACTTCAGGGGGAAAAAAATACATTGGCAGCCGATTTTTAGCCAGTAGAAAAGCAATGTAATTAGAATGTAAGCAGCTAAACACTTGCTATTGAAATCAGACAATATCTTATCGAGACTTTTACTGTGCATGTTTAGCTCGCAAAGCTACTTACCCAAAAATATTATCATTCATAACTCGCATTTGTTTGTGAAGCAGATAAAATGTATCAACAACTACCATAAAATTATCATAAGCGTCTTCCTAGCCATCTTTCTAAGGTTTAACATCTTAATTGGCTCCTAAAAGGATTAAGTTAGAATGGTCGGCAATACAAAAAAAAAAATGAACCATACAGTAGCTTATGAGGACATGCCTCACATAGTCACATATACAATTAAATTTAATCAGATGAAGGTATCTCACACCACATGAAATGAAAAGAAAAAGAAAGAGTACCCTGCTGTCAGATTTCTACATGGTCAAAAATAATGTCTAAGAACATTTGCAAACAGAACAAGAGATGAGATGTTGAATGACAAAAAATCAAATGTAGTAGACAAAGGCATACTCCAGCAACATGAGAGGACATGGAATGTTGGGTGACTAAGAAGCGTTTCATTCCAGTTACTGTTGTCACAAATGTAGTAGACAGAATGACAACAGCATCCACTGTGTTTCTATAACATAAAGCACGCCATAACTTGCTTTATATCTTTTAGTTATAAAAAAACTCAGATGTAAGATAGATGACTGCTCTATTGGGTGGTCAAATCTATGTTCGATCACTACTAGTCTCTCCCTATGTGTATTTATGACACAGAAAGATAACATATAGGTTTCATAATCTTATAGATATCTATCAAATCAGAATGAGAAATGATCAAGAGATGAAAACCAAGATGCGGTATGATAACTCAGACTGATAGCAACTACGGAGATCTGTTGCAAACCTGAACAAGGTAATAGAAGATTCTAAGGCCTTCAGGGTCTTTACTGGTCTGCACATCCATGAGTGAACCAATCTTTGAAGTAGTAAAAGAAATGTGCTCATTTCCCATCACAATCTCGAGCTCTTGTCGTCCCACACGATCAGGCTCTGGCCAGTTGTTATCATCTTCCTTCATAATCTACAATACAAAGTACAAACATATATAAATAACATTCATGTTGCATCAGGCCCCAGAAATTCAAGTAATATAAAAATATATCGTAGCAGCGAAAACCTTAACAAGATCAACAGAGTTAAATGGACATAATAAAAGTCCTAGCTCAAACTGTAAGCTTTAACCAAAAGAAATCTAAAAGTGCAAGACCTGATATTAACCAAGTTCAAAATATTACTTCAGATCAGAGTAAAAAAATAACATTTTAGTTTTTACAAATGTATGCCTGTTACTGCTTCAAACGAAGATATTTTAAAAACAAGAGTAAATGTAAGTATTGACTTGATCCGCATAATATAACAAATTGGACAGTTTTTGATTTATTATGACACATTATCGGATAATAGCTTTCAGTATATTCCAAGGTCATGCTATCGTGGACTAAAAAGTAAAGACCAAGTAAAAATAGTGTTATATTCTGAACGATAACAGCAACAGAAAATGTTACGCCAGTAGGTGAAAACCACTGTTGAGATTAGTAATGATGTTCCCAAAACAATATTAATAAAATGATTAGGTCACACTTAGACACGTGAAACCCCTCATGGACATACCAGTCGTTAAACTCATATTTATCTGGATCCAGCTTCAACAATCAACCCCAGCAGTGCAACATTTCGAAACAAGAAAACGATTTTCAATTCCCTTAAGTCCTTAACTCATATGCTATACTATTAAATAAGTGAAAGTATTTAATATCCTAAATCTCTGACTGTTGACAAAATGCCCAACACTTGCAAGATATATCAAGAATACCGAAACCTAGCCAAAGATAATCAGCCCGAAAAATTTCCACATAAAAATCCTAACTTTTTAATCATAACCTAATTTCCAAACAGAAAAACGAAATCCACAGTATTAAATATTTAAATGAAAATCTGGAACACTAAACCCTAGAAGCTGATATAAACTCTAAAAATAATAATTAAATAATTATGTACTGCAGCAACAATTTTTTCTCAAATCATATATATACATAAATACATACATATTGTAAATCTGAAGTGTAGGAGCTAACAAAACCCTAACAAGCTCAAATCAAAATTTAAAAATACAAATATATATATATATATACAAACCTCGGAATCGGAGACGATGCGGCGGCATTCTTTGAGAACAGAAGGAGTGAGGAAAACCTCTTTACGGATCATAGTATCGTTTTTGTAGTTTGAGTTATTGGCGTAACGCAGCTTTCCGTCAGGCCTGAACTCGAATTCCAAAAACTCGTGACCGAACTTACCTTTGTGTCCTACATAGTACCGCAGGTAAAACTCTCCGGCCGCCGCACCGCCGTTCGTCTCTTCTTCCGCCATCTCTTTGTTTTTTTTTATTTTTTGGAGAAAAAGGGGGATGGATAGAAATTTTTGTATCGTATTGAACCGGGTTATAAATGTAGATTTTGTAAGCCCGCGGTCTAGATTTTAACGGCCCATACGTTTTGGGTCATTTTTCTCACTCGTACCAAAATAAGGTTTTGTGCTTTTGTTTGTATAGATATAAACACAAAGGAAACTAAAATGTAAAAAAGAAAAATGATGATTTCACCTAAATATTAGCTTAAAAGTCTTTTTAAACTCACATAAATGTGACAAATTAGATCTCATTAAATCTTTTTTCCAAATCTTATTTTTCAATTTTTAAGCTTTTAATTTAATAGGATTTGTCATTACCCAAATGAAAAATATAAATACTCGTTTTAAGCGACTGTTTTTATACATCTTCTTGTATTTTTTTTTTTTTTTTTGTTTATGGCATTCGAACAAGTAAGAAACAAGTTTGCCATTATTTGAGTATTTGTTCATAGTTAAGGATTAAACAATTGATAATTAACAAACTCCATTGTCATAGGTATAACCTAATGTTGTACATATATTTTTATCCAATTATGTTAATACAATCGGGTCGACACATGATAACTCATAGGTTAAGTGAAATTGCTACATTGGTAAAATACTATATGAACATGACTAAGGTAAGTGAACCAGTCAATATGAGGTTAACCCATTAAAATAGAGATTTTTGTCTCTTGAAATGTATGTCCAAAAATCAATATCTGGCAAGACGTATTTAGCATCATTTATAAGTTTGTAGGTGTCGTATGAAACTTATCCGTAAAGAAGATGTTAAGTGAGCCATAATTACGAGCTGTGCACTCCCATTTTTTGGACTATTCGGCTTAAAGAACATAAATTCATAATAAGGGGAATACGATGATAAATTATAGTCAAGGTATGAAATTTGTTGTCACTGAAGATATTTCCTTATATTGTAGTTCAACCAACTGCTTTATGTTTAAAAAAAAAAATACCAGACTGTTTTACCTAGTAGTAGTACATAAACTCTCACAAAATCACAATAATTAAATTCATTGAATTGTCAAATATTAAAACATAGTTACAAGATTTGTGCATTAAAAAATCGAGACCAAAACACCCAAAATCCCCAAAGCTCCCATCAAAACGGAATCCAATCCAACACGAACAAATACACCACCACTCTCTACCACGGTCGAAGGAGTATTCTTCTTGGAGCCACCACTATCCGACTTGGGTACATCACTAAGAGGTGCTTGCGCCACTGCCGATTGATTTCTTTCCACGATCACATCAAGTTTCATCCCGGAATAGCAATACAACCTATTACCACAAAAGAAATACCTTTCTCCAGGAGTCGTAAGAGGAATAGACGTGTTCCCATCACTAAAACAATTAATAACTTTCGTTGTATTACATGTTCGATAACTCTCTTGCCCCACCTCACACACACTGTCTGTGGACGCGTACTGAAACACTGAAAACGATATAAACAAAAATTTTTAAACACCACAACATATACATATATGAAAATAATACAAAGTACATAAATAATTAATTGTTACCCAAAACGTCACCAACGATGAATTTCTTCCCTTGCTCCCAAGTGTCGAGATTCGTACTAATGTCCCAACCAGAGTTGTCCCCGACTATATATGTGTTAGCATTGGATGTTATTACAAATCCAAAGACTATTATTAGACAAAAAACCACAAATGCAAGTTGTTTCCCCATGTCTTTTAAGTCTATGTGATCTTTGGGGTTCTTGGTTTATATATAGTTAAGGTAGGTTGCTTAATATTTGAAAAGTGTAGATAACCTAATTAACCACTATATAACTAACTAAAAATTAAATCCCATTAAAAAATTTAGATAATTATTTAAATATAAGTTTTACCTTCAAATTGCACGAGTTTTATATTTTACCTCATCAAGAAATTATTGTTTCCCATTTCGTTATGATATGCTTGTCATGTCAATAAAATAACCTTCTTTTTTTCTTTCTTTCTTTTTTTTTTTTTTAATTTTGCAATCAATTAAATTTATATTGGTAATTCATTTCTGATATATTTCAACCATATAATTTAATAACTATGTAAAAAAAGGAAATAATATTCAAGGAACATTTTAAAGATTATTTTTTATCAAACAACTTATAAATTTTTTTAATAAAATTTAACTTTGGCTAGTCTTTTACGAACTTTGAACTTAGGTGGAAGCTTATTTGGAAGGGGGTATGGTGGGACCAATCATATATGATTCATGACAGCATCGGGGTCGGCGTCCAACACCCATACCAGGTACTTTTACCACGATCTTTAGGTATTGGTGATGATCATTACGATTTCGGTAAGTTTGATTGTTTAAACTATGATGATGTACGGTACAAATGTATAATAAATCAAAAGCCTAGCTTGGTCAACACTTGTATCATTGTATGTGGGTTGATGAACCATATGTAGAAAATAATGAAGTTACTTGGGAATTATATAAAATAATTTGTTTGGTGGTTGGAGGCATGATAATGTTGTTGCATGGCAGTTGAACACCCGACTTTGTTTTCTTCTATTTTGTGTGTTTTATTAAAATTTATGTTTTCCAGAACTGAGATACTTCTTTTAAGGTGATAGATTTTAGAGTTTAGTAAAACTATAGTCTTTTTATGTTTAGGGGAGAAAATGGTCACCGATTTGGTGAAAATATTCAAATTGTCATGTCATTTATATCTAATAAATTTATTTTTTTCAAAATTAATCAATCCTACCCCAAAACAACCCAAATTAGTAACAATGGTAACCATAATAATAACAATAACAATAACAATAACAATAATAATAATAATAATAATTTTGGTACCCAATTGGTGTCAACACTTACCCGAACCCCACTCTTTTACCTTTACCCGAACCCCACTCTCTTCCCCTTTGTGGAATGACTATGGCAAACAATTCCATTAATATGTCTCAGCTAATAATGGCAGTGACAAACTTGTGATTATTGTACTACAACTTGCATAGTATAACACTTAGAACCTTATATTTTCAAAATTATAAGCTTTTATAAATTAAATGTATAAAAATATAATATTAATAATAGTATAAGCCCCATGTCCAATGTTGGACACGGGTCTAAAATCTAATTATAAAATATAGCGAGTCAAAATGATTGAATAAAAATAAAAATAAGACATGTAAACTTATGAAATTATTCTTTGCTTACGTTATTTGGAGATGATATATTTATTTACTTAGGTGAATGGTGCTAATCTGGGATCCCATGGTTTAGTATAACTATATTTCCTAACCACTTCTAAGATGTTTCAAAACTGGCCATATATTATGTCACCTTAGGAAGTATTTGGTTCGCAAAATTTAAAGGAATTCTCTGAATTTGGAATCTGAATTTCATTCGTAACCATTTTTTGTTGGAGAAAATAATGGGATTAGAATTTGATGCTTTTCTTCAAATTCCTTACATCATGGAATTTAGAATTCCTTCACAAAAACAATGGAATGTTTTGAATTCCATAGGATTTCAACTATTTGACCAAAAGACCCTTATTATTATTACTACTTGATGTGTAATTTCGAGTCTTAAAATTTATAAACTAAAACTACCAAAGAACTCACTACTACGCACTCACGGGCAGTGGACCCGATCGTTTGTAATATAGTTGAGAGGTAAATCTGAGTTCGTTCTCAGGGACTGTGAAATGATTAGTTGCTTGTTAAATGGTTTGTAAAACAGGTATTGCTTCGAAATTCCCCTTTGACAATTAAATAAATTGATTTGCAAAATGATTGCATAAATTTAAAAGACAAATTCAGACAATATAATTAAAAGTCATCCACCTTGACTTTCCTTGACTTCAAATGTGATTGCATTTGATGAAGAACAAATTCTCTAGAGTTTAAAAGATAATCGTGATAAGATTATACTACTCACGTGGTACCACCAACCGTGAACAAATTATCGAATCACCTAACTACTAGTTGAATTACCCAAGCCGGTACCACCAAAACCAAAACAATTCTTCTAACAATCAGTTTTATTGTTTATCAAATTATCAATTGAACTTATGTGACAATAACGTGGTACCACCAACCGATATCAATCACGTTGACAAAATTAATCTTTTCTTAAAATGATATTCACTATCATACCATGAACTAGTGATAATTACTTATAGACAAGTAACCGTTTTAAAATCACATACACATTCAACTGGTACCACCAACGAAGAATCATATGCAAACCAATATCGAAATTAATTAAATGAAAAAGATTAAAATAATCAAGATCACGGAACAATGATAATTAAATAAACCCTTTTGAATCAAAAATATAGCAATCACATTATCCGTCTCGTTTCATCAAGGTGGATGATTAAACAGTTAGCCACTCATGATCAATTCAAAATATTGAATAAAATAAAAGAGAAACATGATGTACCAATTGTTTGAAGAAAATAAATTGCAAGACAATAACGTAGATACGATCTAGATGGGTGCCCGTAATATCTTCGATGAATCCGCCTAAGTAAAACACTTGATTGGAGAAGGAAGAATCCTGATAAAGCAGCTCCTAGAAAGAGTTTGAATGCCTAATTTTCGTTTTAGGGTTTCCTATTTATACCCTTTCAAAATCTGATGCAGAAACAAGTCAGGATCTGTTCTCCCGTGCACCTACTGCGGCGCAGTGGGGTATTGTTCGACTTGACTTCGGCTTACTGCGGCGCAGTGGTTTATGTCACCACCACTGCGGCACAGTATGAATCCACGGACCCTTTTCACCTTTACTTGACTGCGGCGCAGTCAACTCCTAGCCATCTCCACTGCGGCGTAGTGGGGCTTTGTCCATAAAATTCCGTGGATCAGGACTGCGACGCAGTGGGCTTGTGCATCCCCACTGCGGCGCAGTCAAGAGCTTGTATAGAACCAACTTGTTTTGGTCTCGACTACTTGCTAAGCTCTGCCGTCTCGTCCATTCAAATCAACTCTCATCAATATAACGTACTTTCTGGCCAATAATCACCCGAAAATGTACCAAATGAATGTGCAACCTGTTCAGAGCATGAAAACACTAACAAACACCATAAACGCGCCAAATGCATACAAAAACGACTTAAAATATATAGTAAAATGGCCAATAATGATGTGGGTAATGGGTATAAATTAGTCACATCACTACTATTGTTATTATTGTTATCATTATATTAATGTTATCAATATTATTATTAATATAACTAATTCTCAATATTAATATATAATATTATTATAATAATTTATATTATTATTATTATTATTTAATATTCATTAATGTTATTATCAATATCATTTTTTAACTATTATTATTAAAAAATATATATTTATAATATTATTTATTATTAATAATATTTTTATTTGTTATTATATTATTTCTTAATATTATTAGTATTTTTATATTTAATGTTTATTATTGGTATAAATATATTATTATTTTTTATTTATTTTTAATTAGTAGAACATAATCATTATGACATTTTTATTTATTAATATTATTCTTATTTATTATTATTAACATTGTTATTTTATTATTATTAAATTTTTTATTATTTTATTATTATTAAATTTTTTATTCTTTATTATTGTTATTGTTATTATTACTTTTTATGTTATTATTATTTTTATTAATATTGTTATCATCATATCTTTATTATTATTTATTTATTATTTTATATTAGTATTTATATTTATTATTACTTTATTAGTCTTTATTTTTATTTCTATATTTATTTATTATCATTCATTATTTTTATTACTATTAGTATTAACATTTTATTATTTATTATTGTTTTTATTTTTTATATTATTATTTTATTTTTATATGTATTATTATTGTCATATATTTATTATTATTATTATTTTTAATATTTGTACTTACATTTAGTATTATTTTAGAAATATTTATTCTTATTAGTATATTTGTTTATTATCATTCATTATTTTTAATTTTATTACTATTATTATTTTTATTATTATCATTATTATATTTATTTGTTTCTTATTTATTATTACTATTATATATTGTTATTCTTAAAAATAATAATAATAATATACTAATAATAATTATAATGATAATATAATAATAGTTACTACTACTACTACTACTATTATTATTATTATTATTATTATTATTATTATATAAGATGTATAATAATATATTATTAAATTGATAAAAATACAAGAGTTTAACAAAGGGTATTTTTGTCATTTGTAATAGTTTGCATTCAAATTCCATTAATAGAATTACATTGAATTCTGTCAACCAAACACAAAACAAATTTTAAAACTTTCATATTCCAATTCCTCAAATTTCAATTCATTTGACAGATTCGAATTCCATAGAAATATTCTGAGAACCAAACGCCCCCTTGGGCCTTGGTGATAGGTTAACGCTAAAAATCAAAATTGACCATATATTATTATGTACATAGTCACCCCACTTACTTGAAAATGAAAATCATCAAACTATCGAAGACGCGTCACCTTTTGGAAAGAGTGATCGTCGTTGTCTTTATCATCAAAAATTCAAACAATATGGCAATATGCTATAGCTTGAGGACGATGATTTCTAATAACATAGAGATTTTGTGATATAGAAATCAAACAAACAAAAATGTAACATGGGTGGAATGGTGCAACATTCAATTGATATAATCACACTTAAATAGTTGTATACTTCTTTTTGTAGATGCTTATGTAAATAACTTACATTACTCGTTGTTGTCACCATTACCATCACCAGTCGCCACCTGTCATTGTCACAACCACACTGCCAGTCTGCCACTATCACGTATTGTGCGAACATCCGTCTAGTTATTAGTCAATGTAAACAACTTAAGCCCTCAACAAACAACTTAATTTATGATAATTGTATTGTTGTATAGCTTTCGACATATATAAGGAAAATTTTAGAATAATATTAATAAAAAGAATCATATCTTGGTTTTCAAAACAATCGAATCAGCAAACAAAATTACCACTCAAGTTTTAGTTTCACACATGTACTTGTATACCAACAAACCATATTAATGGTATTTATAAAATCGAACCGAACGGATTAGATAAGAATGAAGTAGGAGAATCAATCAAGTTGGGGAAATAAGACAAGTAAATGGATCGTGCGAGGAGGGGTTTGGGGGGTCAAAATAAAACCGTAACAAGTTGAGTACCCTCCCGTTCGCAATTTACGGAATTTGAGGTGGTTCCGCTTTCAATACTCTCGGAACTCCATTTCTATCATTAAGAAAAAGACAAAAAAGGCAGCCGTTGGTATTTGCTAGATTTTTTTTTGAAAGGCGGTATTTGCTAGATAGATTGCATTTTCTTTAATTTTGTTACGTTATTTTTTTTTCAATGTAATATTATAAAAAATCGCCAATTTGTTAAAGAAAGTTATATGAAAGAATTATCTAAAAAGCTATTAAATTATACTATTAATTTTTTATTTTTTAAAATATATCTAATAACTGTTTATATTAATTATTTTTTTTATAGGTTTTGCTAAACGCAGCTTTTAGGGCTGCAGTTAAGGTGCATTAAATAGTTGTACACTTATCTTAAAATTCAAGGGTGGGTTTTTGATATAGAAATGTACAAATTTTTTATACACATTAAATGCAGCCCTTAGGACTGCGTTATACCACCCGATGTCACTTCTATTACCACAGGTACGTCGCCCCATCACCACACCTTCGACGTCATGACTACCCCGTATTGCGCGAATACCGTGCTAGTATTCCCTTATAAACATACGAAAACACCAATTGAATATACAATCTATATCTATACTATATTATAAAAAAACAACACTTTATTTTTGAAAATGTTAAAAAATATGTAATATTTTTACTTATCAGCCCTTAAAATATATTCATCTACGCTACCCCCTTAACATTAATGATTAAATTACAATATCAATCATTTATTTCTTAAAATATCTCCATCAACCCTTTACATCAATTATTTACACTACTTGACGCCTCATCTAGCACCAACAGTCGGCCTCAATACCACAACGTCGCCATCACGATGATTGCCGCATTGTACGAGTAACGTGCTGGTTTCAAACAATAATTATATCAGATTAAAATTGCATCAATCCTCCCTACTAGGGACACCTGCATTATGTATTATCTTTATTCTTATACGGTTATACCTCAAGATTTCATGGGACTTAACATTTTGGACAATCTTAGTTGGGCACACCTCCGAGTTCGAGATTCTCCTCTCGTTAACTTGCGAGTATCCAATACTTACTTATAAATCATTTGTATTATTATATTTTGAAAAAGTACTTAAAATTTAAAGTAAATTCATTTAAAATGATAGTAGTCATTGTCTTTTCAGGAAAGAACCAAAATGCACTTTTCATATAGCAAGTATACTTCTTAAATTTAATATGAAAATTTGTTTGATGACAAAAGAAATGATGCAAAATTCTAAAAATCGACATAGATGTCTGCGTTTGTGGAAACCGTTTTTGAAATATACCATTTAACAAAAACAGGGTTGTCCCCGTACTCGCCACTAGCACAACTTGATATGTTTGTGGTAACAAATAATGGTCAAATATTAAAACTAACTTTTACACTTGTATCATCATATAACTTTTAATGTTTCTATTTATAGTACTTTTGAGGTTGTATTTGGAAAACTATAAATAGTAGTATGGTCCTTTTGGAATTAAACTCATTTCTTGGTTTGATTTGAACATGGAGAGCGATGATGATGCTAACAAGAGATACCCAATAGGCCAAACACCACCAGAAAAAGAGTTTTCATATGTCCCTAAATCTTATGAAATCTCAACATCAAGTAGACCAAGTTTGAACCCGGAAATCACAAATGTAGTGGTCATTGACTTAGCTGGTCTCAATGATCCTGATCAACGACCCAACATTGTCAAGAACATTGGAAATGTTTGTCGCGAAAGTGGCTTTTTCCAGGTAGGTGTCTTAGACATTTTTCAATATCATTATCGAAATGCCAATATTTTGTTTAATTTTTTTTTTTTTTTTTGTGGCAATTAAGATAATCAACCATGGGATATCACAAAAAGTGCTCGACGATGCATTAGGAACTGCATTTGGGTTTTTCAACCTGCCAACAACAGAGAAGACAAGGTACATGTCTAATGACGTTCACAAGCCAGTTCGCTATGGGACAAGTCTAAAAGATGGGGTTGACAAAACTCAGTTTTGGAGGATTTTTCTTAAGCACTATGCTCATCCTTTGAATGATTGGATCCAACAATGGCCCGATAAACCATCTGATTACCGGTAACATTCTATTAGCTAAAGACATTTTTTTACATTCTTTATAACATTCTTTTAAATTACAAGACATTTTTTTTTACATTCTTTATTAGCTAAAAACATCTTAGTTCAGCTTTATATATAACGTTCTTTATATTACAATAGGAAAAACCAATATGCTTCTAGCAGTAGGGAAGAAACATGTTTTCCCCTCACAAATTCCCCCATGAAAATCACATGTATAAATATAAAATCTCCCCCCTCACAAAATCATGGAAGTATGGTGTTTCTAACAGCATACTTGTTACCCTAATTACAATATAACATTTATTTACAATACAATAAGTAACTGTGTTCTATATATAAATTTTCGTAGTTTGAAATATGTTTTTAAGAAAAAAAAATGTTAAAAGTTGAAGGCCTGGTTGATTTGATTGGGCTTTAAGTGAGTCTAGAGAAAAATATTCTTGTCTGAAGAAAAAGTTACAATACAATTTTGTTACATGTTGATGACGCCCATCTGAAGAAAAAGACCCCACTTGACTTGGGACATCATCGGATCTATTTTTGTCATTATCTAATTTATAGTCAACTAGATCACTATTCAGTTTTCAAAATTCCTACTTTAAGAAATTACACATGCGTATAAAACAATCACTATTCTATGGGAAGAAGATATACAACAAATCAAACCAAAAGTCCAAAACATGGTAACAATCATAAATTTATGTACGTTTTCCATTGTTTTAATTTGACCAAGAAGATATACAAGAAAAATCAAATCAAAATATGGTAAAATGAGATATTTTCAATTATCTCCTTCCACTTTGGATTTGGCTATACGTAAACCCTTGTTTAAATATATTCATTTTGTACCCATCACTTTTGGTTTCCATTTTTTCGTCGACTCATTATCCAAATTACACAACTTTTATGACTTGGATCATTTTTGTATCACAGTATTAGTTATAATTAATTGGTGAGAATATTGATTCAAACCGCATACAAGGGTATAATTATGCATATGCGTATGTATACACTCGAAAAATTAGTAACGTCAACCTTGTTGGACAATACGTATGCAAAAAGGATTTTTTTGGTAAAGTTTTTACGTCGCCCACGTTGTGATGTTCACGACTTGAATAATCCCACGTGTTATTATTGGCAAAGTAATTTTATTGGACAACAGTTTAGAATACCTATGTGATCAGATATGTCGGAATGTGTAGTGAACGTATTAGACCATCAAGATTGATCAAAAATGTAATGTAATGTAAATAGCAAACAAATATGGATATATATTTAACATGTAAGAATTTGATTAATGTTTAGTACTTAAATACCACATATGTTTAGTTGTTTACTTACATTCTCTTTTTACTATGTTTGATAATTTTGTAGCGACAAAATGGGGGATTATGCTATGAAAGCAAGGCACTTGGCCCTCGAACTTATGAGGGCCATAACCGAAAGTCTTGGAATTGGCCCAAAATATCTTGAAAACAAGATGGAAGATGGTATGCAAGTGATGGCAGTTAATTGTTACCCAAAATGTCCAGAACCACATCTAGCTTTAGGATTGCCACCTCACTCGGACTATAGTTGCATAACCATTGTACATCACAGCTTGTGTGGTCTTGAAATCATGGACGCTTCTGATGGCACTTGGCGACTAGTCCCTGAACTACACGGGGCTCTCCAAGTCCATGTGGGCGACCATGTGGAGGTACTAAGTAATGGACTATACAAGAGCATAGTTCATAGGGTTACCCTCAACAACGATAAGACTCGGGTTTCTATTGCAAGTTTACATAGTATGGGAATGGATGAAAAAATGGCACCTGCCGAAGAACTTATTACTGATGAACATCCCACAAAGTACAAGGAAAGTAGCTTTAGGGATTTCTTGAATTTTCTCACAAGAAATGACATTTCAGAAGGAAAGAGCTTCATCCAATCACTCAAGATCAACTAAAATAATGAATCACTCAAGATCAACTAAAAGTTCATGAGATATATATATATATATATATATATAAACTATATAAAACTAATGAATAAATAGGTTTGTGTAACGGATGATAATTTGTTACTTTGTTTATATTTCACTAGCTTCGAGTAATATGTTTGCTTATGTTTCAACCATCTTCCTAGGGTAAACATCTCTCGATATATAGTCAGGGAAAGAGTCTAAGGCAACCATAAGAATATCGGTTAGGCCACTTAAGAGCTAAATGCTCAAGTCACCCTGACTAGGATCACTCACTGTTTACCCGTTTCTCTTTCTTTCTGTCTCATTTTACACTTTCAATGTGTTACAATAAAAACGGTTTGATTTGAATTTGTTTTCGATATTATTTTATAATGATTCTAATATTCCCTCCCATAAAATTGTTATATATATGAAAGATACCATTCTACTCTTAATTCTAACATTCCCTCTCATAAATTTTCTATACACAAAATTATCATTTTGTTCATAATTATTTAATTTACATCCTCAATTTCTTATCTTATAAAATATCTGCACTAACTCTTTACATCAATTACTTACACAATTACACTTATCACCACTAACAGTCAACCACCACCAACGATCACCACCACCACTTAACCATAGTCCATCACCACATTACGTTGTACAATTCTATTTATTTATTGTAATACGAAATAATTATAATCAAATCTTGTCATTGATTAGTTAACATTCATATTATATCTCAAGGCATAACATTTATCTCCTATTCATTTCGCAAACTCTCGACTAAAATATAAGAGTAAACTAGTTTGTCAACAACCATCCGTCTAAGAGCATCTACAATGGCAAAATTTGAAAAGCTTTTTTGATAAAAAGTGTGTAAGTGTGTGTAAGATTTTTTTAAAAAAAAGTCTTACTCTCCAATGATAAAAAAAGCTTTTGAAGACTCAAAGCAAAATAAAATACATAAATATAGTACAAAAATAGGTTTAGGATCAAACCTATAGCTTGATATATATAAAGCTTTTCATCATCTCTATCCTCTTAAAAACCTATATTATATTCAACTTCAAGCTTTTAAAAGCTTTTTATCATTGGAGGAGAAGACTTTTATAAAAAACTCTTACACATTTTACATACTATTTTAATAAAAAAAGCTTTTCAAATTGAACCATTGTGGATGCTCTAAGTGGTTCATATGACACACATAGACATAGTAATCTTAACAATAAAAGTGTTATGAATTACTCCATCCGTCCCATTAGAAGTGTCCTAGTTTGAATATTCAAAGACTTTATTTTTAAACTTTGACCTTAAATATATATTTTTATGTTATATAAAACTTGATGAAAGTTATATCAATGAAAACACTTCTAAAACACAATTAATTCGCATAACTTCCATCAAGTATTATCTAACACAATGAAAATTATTTAAGGGTCAAAGTTAGATTAGTTAGACTTTGAAAACTTAAAACAAGACACTTCTAGTAGTACGGAGAGAGTAATAAATATAATATGTGGAGCCGGTGGGCTAGTGACCCATATATCTATGATCCAAATGTATCTTTCAACAAACAAAAATCATTAATTAATTTATCCGCCACGTTTCTTTCGCCATACATGAAGACACAACTATCGTAAATGTTGTCTTCATTTCGAAACGCTTGTGGTGGGAAGGATGGCAGCAGACAGCAGTGAAGAAGGCCCGTGGTGGCGGTGAAAAATAAGAATCAAAACAAGTAAAATATGAAAAATAATGTATCACTCCCATGTGTATACATACTATATCATATGCATAAATGAGTCTTTTTAAAAGGTTGATGACGACGACACCAACAACAAGACCTAATCCCTAAATGGGATATGGGGAGGTGAGTTGTAGACAGTCTTACCTATACTCAAAGGTAGAGAGGCTGCTTCCATAAATACCTTTGGCCAGAAGAAGTAGTAGAAAAGTGTAAAGAGTTTAGTTTTCATACATGTCGGCCGAAAAAAATGGCATAGAAGATGTACCTATCTGCTAAGTATCCCCCGACTACGTTAAGACGACATGCACCTAACATACTATATTACAAGTTCGACAATACATATACAATAACAACCATATACTTTGTAACAAATAAACATAATAAAAATTTAAACATAATAGGCATAGCCCCCTACAAGAAACCAAAACGTGTATTAAGAAAAGACCCATACATACATATAAATAGTAATTAACTAATAATTTATGTGTCCGATGGGCCTACAGATTCTAAACAACATATGAAACCAAGTAACTAAGAACGCTTAACTAGACTAATTCAAGCCCTCTCACATGACTCTCAAAACCACTAAACTAATCTTAGTCCTCAAAGTATTCTCTCATTGGTTATGTCCTCAGTTGGGCAAAGCATTTTGGGGTTAACGCTATAGTGACCTCCCCCATCGGTTTAGGTCTATAACTACTCAAGGCCAAAAACTACTACGGAGGTCACTGAAAACGAAAGTCTAAGTAAAAGTCTACATAACCTATTTCCCATATGCCTTTTACTCCTTTTCCTTAACCTCCTCCAGAACACTCTATTTGAGTGTTTGGTATATTGTCCTTTCACCTCCGTCGACCTAGCTCTTCTCCTGGCGAAGCCGTTTGTAACATCAAGTCACCTTAGTTGGGCCCACTTCTTCTGGCCAAACCATCACTAACATCCTTGGGCAAGGCAATATGGGAAAAAAATGTTGATCTTAGTCACACAAAACCCAACCCTAACCTAATCCTCTACTCTAATCCTAGTTCTCCAGGCCGTCCTATCCGACGTCAAGTAATCCGACAATCCAAGCTCCCTTAGGTCCTTCGCTAGTCGCTCCTCCCACCTCATCTTAGGCCTACCCCTTCTTCAAATGCTGTCAACGTGAATAGATTCTGCTTTTCTTAAAGGTGTTGTTTGGTCTCTTTTCCTAATTTGACAAAACCATCTCAATCGTCCTTCCCGTAGCTTGTTAATGATGGTCCCTATTAAATCATAATTTGAACGATAACTTTAACTTTAACTTTAAATGAAGAAGATGATTAATCTTACATCATTGTGACAAGCTGAATCTTATCACATGTCATCATCTTATATATTAGGAGAATTTTTATGCTTATGAATTATGATAATTAATTATTACTTTTTAAATATTTTTACTTAATATGATATTTTGGACTTTTATATTTTATAATATGAGAGAAAATAAAAAAATTGTAAATTAAATTTATGGTGAAAATCATATTTAAATACTAGCACATTACCGGCGCAATGCACTGGTAGTCGTGGAAGCGATGATGTGGTGGTGGGGGCGACTCTTGATGTTAGATGAGGCGTCGAGTGATGTATATAGTTGATGTAAAAATAATTGATATATTTTAAAAGATTGATAATGTAATATAATCATTAATGTTAAAGGATAATGTAGGTGAATTATATTAAGAGGGGTTAAGTGAAACTATTACATAATATTTTACACTTTCAAAAATAAAGTGATATTCTTTTATACTAGCAAGGTGCCCGTGCAAATGCGACGACGGTGGCGGCAATGTGATGATGATTAGTGGCGACTGATAGTGGTGACGATGAACAATTTAGGCTATTCATATAAATGTAATTAATATAATGGTTAGTGTCAGAGTGGAAGGCTTGGTGGTGTAATTTATTTCATTAAAGGTATTTTAGGTATAATAGTGAAAATAGTTAAATTAGTGAAAAAGGAAGAAGATGATTTAGAGAAAGAATAAGGAGTATTTTAATAATATTGCATAGAGTAACTTTCAACATTACCATAAATAAAATGGATCATTTCTTTTATGTGGAAGTATAAATATATATAGATATAGATTATAGATTATAAATATTTATATATTTTCACAATAGGATTTATGAAGATTAATAATGAGGTTAATAATAGATTCTTTTACAGTATATTTAAAATCGTCACATTGAGAGCCTTAACAATATTATACCTATCTACGCTTATAAAACCATACCTTATAGTATATTGCTTTGTGTGAGTGCTTTAGAATTAGAGTGTTATTAATATATCCGTTTTGTCGATAAAAAAATGTATATGGAAAATAATATATACCTTAATTAGAAGTCGGTCAAAATAATAAATATAAATAATAAATAAATATTAATAAATAAGGAAAAATAGAAGACCTAGTATTTGGGGTTTGTTCTAGAAATCGACACGTCTGAAAACATATACTAGGCAGTCATGGCATACGTTATGTGCAGCCGTTGGGTTTTTCTAATTACTATTATTCTTTAATTAATTTTTTTATTTTCCTGGTTGGTTTGTGGCCTGGGAGTGTTTCTCTGTATTCCAAGCAATTTGGATTCACATTCACATTCGCCGCCTTTCCTTTTCAATGCGATCATCAAACGGTAAATTCTTATCATTAAAACTAATTTAATCACAATTATCGAATAAATAATTCTCTTGCAATTCGTTTTTGACAGGATTTGAAAATTCCAAAGATTTTGAAACGGAAAAATTGGAGAAGAAGAAGAAGAATGATGATGAAAATAATAATAATAATTTATTTATGAATCCAACAACATCATCATCATCTTCTGATTCTTGTTGTATAATACATCATCATGAATATGAAAAAGAACTTGAACTTATTCCTCCTCCTGCTTCTAATATGATTCCTGAACCAATTAAACAACCGCCGCCGCCGCCCCCTAATTCCGGTGATAATTTAGGGGTTTCCGAAAGAGCTTTATCTGCCGCTGGCGCCGCTTTTCTTTCCGCCATTATTGTTAACCCCCTTGATGTTGCCAAAGTATGTTCCTTTTTTTCATTTCCTTTAATTATTTTTTCTTTTTCTATCAATTGTTAATTATATATGTATGTATGTATTGATAGTTGAATGGTTGTGATAATTACAGACGAGGCTGCAAGCACAGGCTGCAGGTGTAGCTTACTCCCATCCCATGACTAATCATACCGCTCGAATGGCAGTTTTCGGACCAAACATGGTACCTGTTCTATTTAACATTTCTTGTTCTTAATTCATGTTTTGTAATATATATTAAGTTAGTTAATGTTACCAAGAGTATTACTTTATGTATCCTTTTGGGAGGAATGTGAGAAATCCCATATTTCAGTTTGTAAGTAGTGAGAAACCACTTGTTTTTTTTTTGTTGCTTTCATGTCTCGGAGGATTTTTGTTTATCGTGTGTACATAGTTAAAAGATACGTATTTGCAGAACTTTCCAAGGCTGGTCGTATACTCGGTAATCATCTTATGTTATTCTGTAATCATTTCTATGCAGTTGTTTGCGGATCTAAGGTGTTCTCCATCATGTACTCGTGGTGGAGTACACGGGACAGTGTCCATCTGTCCACCAGAATGTTTCGAGTACAAAGGAACACTCGATGTTTTCTACAAAGTTATTCGACAGGTTGGTTGTCTTCTTTTTATTATATTGACGACTGCCTCTTTCTTTCTTTTGTTTCTCTGAAATCTTGTGTAACATGAGTCGTTTTCAGGAGGGAGTTGCTAGATTATGGAGAGGCACAAATGCTGGTCTTGCACTAGCTATACCAACAGTAAGTCTCTTTTATGAAGTGACCCGTAATGTTGAGCTTGTGTTGATTATTAATATTATTTAGAACATATTTTTTTCTTTCAATAGGTGGGAATATATCTTCCTTGTTATGACATATTCCGAAACTGGCTTGAAGAGTTTGCATCTCAGAATGCTCCAAGCATGACTCCGTATGCCCCTTTACTTGCTGGTTCACTATCACGTTCATTGGCTTGCACTACCTGCTATCCCATTGAACTTGCTCGAACTCGTATGCAGGTGCTTTTCTAATAGCTGCCATTTGTTTTTGTAGCACCAATAGAAACTCTGAGGCTCTGAGCGTATATTGTTAGACTTATTTTTTGTCATAAACTTAGGATGAGGCTGCTTAGCATTGAATATTAGTTTTTTTTTCATTATTTTTGTTTTGAAAGGGAAAACAAAGTATGCATACACCCATCCTCACTGTGTTTAGTTTCCATTTTAATGCATAGGCTTTCAAAGATTTTAACACTGGTAAGAAAGCTCCCGGAGTGTGGAAGACGTTGGTTGATGTATTAGCTAATGTCAAGACATCACCAAATATGAATAGCAATGGTACACTACTGATTTTTCATATTTACAAAACCATAATTGCTTTTGAGATTTGAGTTCTAACTGGCCTCGTTCTTTTGACTGCAGTACAAAGTTATCGTGCCCTCTGGACAGGCCTTGGGGCACAACTTGCACGTGATGTACCTTTTTCTGCCATCTGTTGGTCTACTCTTGAGCCTGTTAGAAGAAGGCTTCTGAGTTTGGTGGGTGATGAAGCCAATGCTGCCACTGTACTTGGAGCAAATTTCTCTGCTGGTTTTGTTGCAGGTAGCCTTGCTGCTGCTGCCACATGTCCACTTGACGTTGCAAAAACCCGAAGACAAATAGAGGTATGTCTTTGAAGCTTGATGTCAGCATTTTCTTCTTAATACACAAAGTTTGTGAAAAACCTTTTCGATTTTACATGATTAAATTTCCTCTTTGCTTTTTTATTATTGCAGAGGGATCCTGCGAGAGCATTAAGGATGACGACGAGACAGACTCTAATGGAGGTTTGGAGGTATGTTCCTGTTTTAAAGCAAGTATTTTTATGCGACTAAATAGCACATTGGTATATTCCAGACTGTAGCATATGGTTTGGTAACTGTGAAGACTTGTTTTTTGTACAGAGATGGGGGAGTGAGGGGACTATTTACAGGAGTGGGGCCTCGTGTCGGACGTGCAGGGCCTTCAGTTGGAATCGTGATATCATTTTATGAGGTTGTGAAGTATGCTCTACATCGTCAACAAATTGCAACTCAATAACCAAGCTGACACAAGTGTTCATTCTGTTAGACTTCATTTGTAGTTCAATTGTGGAGGAGGAGAATAATTATACATGATGTGGCATGAAGATTAGCATTTTTTGTAGTCAGAATTTAGATGCTCTTCTCATTGTCACGTAACATAGCTAATCTTGTTCTTTTTGTTATTTCATCTCTCCTCCACAAACAAATTCGAGCTGTTTTAGCTGTATTCATTATACTTGAAATTTTGTATCTGGTGGCTGAACAATTTTGAAAAATACGAAATGATATAGCACTGATTGTTATCCATCTATTAGTATGGGCTTTCAGCTTATTACATTCAGTAACTCTCTTCTGATACGACTATTAGGACGTGAAAGAATAAGACATTCCTCTGTATGCCTATGCTTGCAAGAATACAATTATATGTTCTTAGCATTTTTTCCTGTAGGGTGTTTGAGATTGTGTTAAATGATTGATAATTATATGATTATTGCATTTGTGAGAGAGGATTGTTTGAAAGTTGTGGGCAGTCCATTTCTTTGTTTTTTGAAATGTGGGTTTAAAGTCTGAAGAATGACTTATCTGATTTTACAGACCTAAACTCTATCATTAATAGCTTATCTAAACACTGAATAACTTCAGCGTGGGAGTGTTTATTTTTGGATGTTTTGTTTGTTCAAGACTCATTTTGGATGATGGTTATGATTGTGGAAAGATGAGGCGACTTATGCGATCACTTGAAAACCCTCAGTCTAAATGCAAGGTCTGTGTTTTGGCTGAACCTTCATTTCTGTTAGATTTGATTGAACTATGGAACTTGGTTGGTTCACTATTTGCTTTAAATATTGCATTTAATTCAACCAACATAAAATGATTGTTATGTTTAGACGAGCCTTTTAGTAGTTTTGTACTGGTATCATTTACACTGGACATTAACATTGCTGGGACCAAAGGAAAAGGTTCAACTGATGCATTTCTGTCCAATATTTTACGTGCTGAAGACTATTCTGTTGGTTGCTTCACATGGTATTATTTGTTGATTAGAATGATTGGTGTTGTGTCTACGTAAATGATAAGTGAAGTAGCAATTAACCATGTGGTTCCTTTCTGAGAAGCCCTCGTATCAAGACCGTAAGAGAACGTATAATGGTAGGAAGACTAGGTGACCTGGTGTCAGCCAGCACAGTAAATTACTTGTTTCAGAAGATGAAAAAGTTAATCTTGATCAGGTCGTGCAACTTAAAATCTGTCGGAGTGTGATCATTTTATTATAAATCGCATGTCCGGGAATAGTTTAAGCCTACGGGGTCACACGAAATGACACGGTAACTTGATAATATTAATTGATATATTAAAGTAATATATTAATTAGTTTGATCACGAAATGATTAATTAAACATAATTAAATGGTTAATTGTATTTAATTAATTAAAGATGAGGATTAAAATGTGAAAATTGGAAAATGGATTTGGGCCCTAAAGCTAAAGGGGGCCGGCCACATTAAGGCTTTGAAAGCCTTGATGTAGCTTATTTTCCAAGCTATGTTTAACCTAATTATCCCCTATAAATAGAGGGCTTAATTCTAGGTTTTTCATTCTTTTTCTTTTCACATAGTTTTCTCTCAACTTCTCTCTTTTTCTTGAAGTGGCCGAAATTCTCTTTCTCTTTAAGGGTTTTCGACTTCAAGTTAAGGGTTTGTAACAAAGGGTTATTCGGTTAAGTGATCGGGGTACTAGCATACGTTATTCGGGGTGTCTAGTGTGCGATCGTAGAGGGGTTTTGCTTTAAACCCTAAGCACTAATAATAATCTTATTATTATTATCTTTATTGGAGCTTGCATAAGGTACACAACTCAATTATAGTCATTGTTAATTAATTTGATTGCATATATGTTTTGATTTTTTCCGTTGCGCTTACTCGTAATTATGTATGTTTATGTGTTCATATTCTAACAAAATCTTGGTCATTTCGAGGTATCCCTTTTGTTGGATGTTGTGGAAAGCATATTAAAAACTCGTTTCCATGACACTTTTATCACTACTTGTGTTATTGAAGTTCCCTAATTGTAATAGGGTTACTATTTGGCCCGTCTTATCTCATGACATAGGTTCTCACTGCTGTGGCATTTAATCTATTTACTGATAGATCATTGCATTTATCGAGGTTGATATCTTCTTTGATCTCCAAAAACCTTTCTTGAATCATTGTTTTAGCATTGTTTTCTCATGGTACTGTCATTCCATTTCTCATGATGCAACAAACATAATTTCTAGCTCAGATCTTGCAGCTTCTGTCATAACAACGATTGGCGAGGAACATTTGGCTGCACTAGGGTTGGAGAGTATTGCAAATGCAAAGTCCAGCATTATTGAACATGGCCGCCCAGTTAGGTGGTTTTCCCCAGTTCACATGCATTAATTTTATTTTAGGTTCTACCACAGTACCACATCATTAATATGATTCCAATATGCTTCAGTAACAATTAGTCTTACTTTTTGATAGTTTTATAAACAATCAGATGGTACATCTTCAATTCGGCATTATTTGTTGAACCATATCATCTGACTAGGATTACATTCGGTAACGAGGCTCGTAAGACTGACCTTGCTAAGTGTGAAAAATTTTAGGCGGTTCTAGGTGGGCCCTATCCTCCCCACATTTAGCTCATTCTTTGCAATAAAGCATCTTCAATGTGTTATCCAGTAATTTCCACATCTGATTCTGGAAATAAAGTAACATTAAGAAGACTAGTAATGTCTCTGGTAGTCCTTGTCAAGTCTCTGACATCATACTTGACATTGAGAAAGACTTGCAACTAGTATGCACCATAATTTTTCCTTGCATCATACTTAATTGTGATTGACTCCTAAATATGCTATCTCATCATTTCAATTGTGAACCCAGACTTGTAAACTTTGTAGTTTATTAAGCTCTATGATGTAAAATTGCGTCTGCTGGGACTCCACCAACTTCAAAAAGCTGCAACCGCCACATGTGCTAGTGTTACACTCTGCCTTCTTGATCAAGGTTCTTCAATCCGAAGCCTGGTTTAGCTGATACACCCTATTAATAGATTTGGCAAAATGCTGATAGGTCGGGTTGGGTGCTTAATTGCAGGTCAAAACTGGCCAAGTTGGGTTGGGACTGCCTAGAACCCTTCGTTTATCCTGTTTTTAGTTTAATTTATAATTAATGTGCTGCATAGGAGAGCAAATTCTGTATTATCACATTACTTTAATAAAGGTTAATAATATTTTGGAGGCCTTTTGCTGTTCAAAAAATAAAAAAAAATAATAAATATGAAAAATGGAGGTTTTATGCATATCAAATACTTTTTGAATGACTTTCAACCTACTTGATTTTTCTGACTAGTTTATTTATTAACTACATTCTTCCACTTAACCTGTTTGACTTGGTGGATATTGATCATAAGTCATAACCCGAATTAGCCCAGTTAGGTACATTGCTCTAAACTGCCATCTTAGCATCTCTGATTAAGATACTAGTATTTCGTTACTTACAAAACTTTTTTGACTTTTTGTATAACCCTGCGTTCTTATTTGGTTCTAACCTCTGTTTGTTCTATTTCAGGATGGAAAATATTTGATGGATCAGTTCGTAGTGGTCTAGAACTTACACAGCTGATGGGAAGAAGTCATTTTTAACATTAGTAGAATCTGAGGCATTAGGACTGCTTGGAGCTACTATACTACTACATGGATCGAGGTTCTAACTTTTTATGCTCTGAGGCATTCATCCACATATGGTATCAATTTGTTGACTAAACTGCTCAGTTTTCTGAACTGTATAATGAATTTCAGCTCATACTAAAAAATCTGCCAAGGTTTTGGTCTACATGACTCAGATAACATATCCAGAGGCAAGATTAGTTTTGGTGGATTCGATGGCAGCTGAGAAAGACCATCAAGCATTTGCCAAAGAATTACTTGCAGGTACAACAGCTCTTTGATCACATCTTTTTTAGTCTTAGAGGCGACATTTGCAATCCGAATATGTGAAAGTGGGTCAATTTGGCTTAAGTTTTGTTGCTAATGGGTGAACCTTTCAAAAAGTGTTAATGGTGTAAACATTTATTTGCAGGCTATTAAACTTTTTGTTATTCACAAACAGTTGCTCATCGTTAGATAGAAACTTATGTAAGTGTTGGTTATCTATAAAATCTAAAAAGTGGTAAACGCTTGGTTTTAATCTGTTATGTGAAGTCTAAAAAGTGCTAAAGGCTAAACCCAACCCACTTGACCTTCCCATTTTGCCACCTATGCTTATTTGAAAGCCAGCGACTATCCAGCACTAAATGGTTTGACTGTATTGCAAATATATAAGAGATATCCTTCAATAACGATAAGAAAGGACATTATTGTATGCTATAACCTCTAGCATTTGATACCAATGTGTTGTCACCTTGTTGGCTTGCTGCAGTGAAGCAATTGGGAGCTATATTCTTTTTTTTTTCCATCAGTAGTGACTAGTGAGTTTGTGTAAGTGAGTGAGGGACCGTTAGAGGACTGCGCTTTTGTCTTACTAAGAGACTGTTGGATCCAAGCCTTCTAACGAGTTGGTTATTAGATTTTCTGAGGTTGGAGTCGAAGATTATAGTGATTTGGCGATTTGCTCAAAAATCAATCAGCTATGTCTGCTTAGAAAATGAATGATGGAATCGATGAGATTCTTCAACAGTGGTGAACCTGGCCTTTAACATAAGGTAGTGAGTGAGCACCACAATAATTTCGTGGCTTTGTAATGCAAATATCTATCTGAAGACAGTTTTTGTGGTGATTATCGTTATGTTAAACAACCTGTCAGACCTCCCACGGACCCAATTCTATGTTCATGTTTCAAATATAGTATTCTATAATTTAACTGTTTCTATGATTATTATAGAGAACTTGTGTTAAGCTATAAATTGAAGTACTTTTGAAATCTTAAGAGGAGTAAAAGTAAACATTGTGACATATTAATAAAATAGTAACATATAAAAAAGCAAAAGAATTACATTATCTTACCGCTACTCAGAAGACCCATTTCAACTAAATGTATCAAACTATCACCATTTCGCTTCTCTTGGGATGAAATGTAGGTTCTGTGTTCGACTTGAATGATTTTATAATTATTTAAGTTAGAACTAAATAAGTTAGTTAAACACTAAAGTAAATTTCTCGTTAATAAAAACAGAATTTTTTTTCCCAGCTTTCTGTTGGTTAAATATTGTATGTATAGAACAGATTATAACTTGTAGGTAGCAACTAACTTAAGTTACAAAGTTGTATATAAACAAAGCTATACTCGTATACAACATTTGACATGTAGATAGTAAACAATGATATCGAATCTCAGTCAACGGTTATGGAAAGAGGTAAGATATAAATAGTCTTAATTATAATAAACTCCGAACATTCTAATAAAATGCACAAAAAAAAACAAAAAGACATAAAACGCAAAAGAATAACGAGAATTCCGTTCAAAAAAAAAAGAAAGAAAGAGAATAACGAGAATAATAAATATCCTGGGATGTAAATAAATCATATAAACAAACTAAGATTTTGAACATTATATGTTAATTTGATAAATATTTCAAATCATGTAACATGATACTACGTGTATATTTTTAATTGGTTGATTACATGAACATTTTTATCAAATTCTCGACAAACATAAAATGTATGTCCAACATTTTAATTCTTGGTACTGTCATAATTAGTTACGGGTACTTATCCCATTATATCACAGCAAAATTCGACCCATTTGATCACCTGGATCACCCATCCATAACCATGAGGATAATTAGATACATAAAATGGTCCTATATATCTATCACTCCTTTATTTCTTAAACCCTCACTCCCTGGTCATAATCATTATATCAAAAACCCTAAAACCCCATTTCTCTCATGGCTCTTTCAAAACCCATTTTCATCAATCACTTAAAAACCCTTCTCAAATCTCACCACCATTTCCGTCCAATCACCATCCCTCTCCGCCACCTCTCTTTCGCCACACCTGAAGACGCCGCCGCCGAACGCCGCCGCCGTAAACGCCGTCTCCGTATCGAACCACCACTCAATGCTCTCCGTTCCAACACCCAATCCCAATCCCCATCCCCTCGCCCTTCCCCTGCTCAAAACCCTAACCCTAATGCCCCCAAAATCCCCGAACACGTTTCCGCTTTATCCGGAAACCGGCTTAATCTACACAACAGAATCTTGAAACTGATCCGTGAAAATGATCTCCAAGAAGCTGTTTTGTTGACTCGGCATTCGGTTTATTCGAACTGTAAGCCGACTATTTTTACTTGTAATGCTGTTATGAATGGTTGTTTACGACAGGCGAAATACGCCGAACTTTTGAATTTACATAGGTTCATTACCCAGGCTGCAATTGCTGCTAATGTGGTTACTTATAATCTTGTGATTAGTACTTATATGGAATGTAAAAAAACCGATACTGCAATGGAGCATTATAAACAGTTGATTGAAAATGCCCCGTTTGATCCGAATGTTAGTACTTTTAGGATTGTGGTTAAAGGGTTGGTTGATAATGGGAAATTGGATAAAGGGTTGGAGATTAAAGATGAGATGTTAGGAAAAGGGGTTGATCCCGACCCGGTTGTGTATAGTTATTTGATGTCGGGGTATGCTAAGAACGGTAACCATGATGGAATTTTCGAGCTTTTTGAGGAGTTGAAAGAGAAAGTTGGTGGCTTTGTGGAAAACGGGGTTGTTTATGGGAGTGTTATGAATGGGTATTTCTTGAAAGGAATGGAGAAGGAGGCGATGGAGTGTTTTGAAGAAGTTATGGGTGAGGGTTCGAAGGTTAAAATGAGTGCCATTGCGTATAATTCGGTTTTGGATGCTTTGTTTAAGAATGGGAAGTTTGACGAGGCGGTTAAGTTGTTTGATAGAATGTTGGAAGAACATAGCCCGCCTAAGGTGTTGGCGGTTAATTTAGGGAGTTATAATGTGGTGGTGGATGGGTATTGTGCCGAGAAGAGGTTTGATGATGCGGTTAACGTGTTTAACAGTATGTGGGAGAAACGGTGTCATCCTGATACTCTTTCGTATAATAATTTGATTGATCAGTTGTGTGAGAATGGGATGTTGGGTAAAGCGGAGGAAGTTTATAATGGTATGAGTGAGAAAGGGGTGAGTCCGGATGAGTATACTTTTGTTGTGTTGATGGATACTTGCTTTAAAGAAGATCGCCCTGATGATGCAGCTGCATATTTCAAGACTATGGTTGAAGCTAAACTGAGGCCGAATCTAGGAGTTTATAATCGGTTGATTGATGGGTTGGTAAAAGTTGGGAAGATTGACGAGGCAAAATCGTTTTTTGATATGATGGTGCCGAAGCTGAGGATGGATGATGATAGTTATAAGTTTATAATGAAAGCATTATTTGATATTAAGAAACATGATGAAGTTCTCGAGACTATTGGTAAGATGTTGAGGGAGGATCCTTTGGATTTTTCTGATGAGTTGCAGGAGTTTGTAAGAGAGGAGCTTAGCAAAGAAGAAAGAGAGGAAGATTTGGTGCAGTTGATGGCAGATATTGAGCGAGAAAAGGCAGAGGCTGCTGCTAAAGCAGCTGAAGAAGCAGAGAGAGCGAAAGCTAGTGCACGAGCTGCTGTTTCTTCTTTGTTGCCGTCTAAGCTTTTTGGTAATAAAGATGAGGCAGAGAACGAGAATGATGATGAGAATGGTGATCAGAAGGATGTAGCAGATGGTGAGGTGGTGGAAGAGAATGATGCATCGTCCAGGTAATTCATAAATATTTCAACGTTGGTTCTAGTAAGTAAGGAGTTAGAAGATGCTGGAACTAATTAAATTCTTTGTTAGCTGCATTTTATGTTATAAGATGAATTCATGAAGGCAATGTTTGGATATTGCTATGTGACTCCAATGGTATTCATCTGTAATAAAACAGACTATAGTAAATAGTTTCTGAATATGTTTTTGTCTTTTGATTATGAAAAATGCCATGCAGAACTAAACTGGCCAGGTGAGCTGGACAATCCACAACATACATAGATTTTACTAACTCCTTCTAACCCCGTAATTTTGTTTTTATTCTCTCTGTATGTTACCCATATCTTTATTCTCTCCAACATACCATTAAACTTTTCCTTCAAGATTGCAATAGGTTTTTATCGTCTCCATCTGAATGGTCTTGGTCTGGTTCTTCTATATCACATGATGTAGAGTTATTACCGGATCAAATGATCAATGGTCCTTATTCTACTCCATTACATGATAAAAAGTTATTAACAGTGAATCCATCACGACCGGCCGACCACCAAGCCTTTTTAATCGATCTCCTATCCCCCCTCCCTTTCTCTCTTCCTTGGTGACCATCGACTCTACCACCAACTCTTTAAAGATGGGCTTATAGAGATAGGGATATATAGATTGTTCAGACGTGAAGCAATAGGTCATGACTTTATAACAGTTTCAAAGAAGCAACAAAAGCAGTGTTTATAAAATGGCTCGAGTCATATGTTTCTTTTAGACTTTTTAGTGAATACTAGGAAAATGACCCACGCGTTGCGGCGGGCTTTGTAATTCTTCTATAGAATATAATAATTATTAAACCTGAAGTCAAAAAAGATGTGCCATTAGTTGATGCTAACTTTTACATTGGTGCATTCATTTGTTATATTTATTACAATGCATAACTTTGGTGATGCACGACATTGATCAGAAAACAAAAAGACAGGTTAGTTGCTCTGATCAGTTGTCGTCCAAAAGAGTTGTCGTCCAAAAGCTTTGTCGTTTGCCTGGGAGGTCCTATGGTTTTGGTTTCTTCGTTGGTCCTTCTTTACCTGCTGTAAAATTGAAGTGTAGCATTTGTAAATGACATATAGGTTGATGAAGTTATTACAACATATAATTTTTGTGTTTGAAAAGCTATGTGGTGGGATCCTGGTACGTACCTAGTACCTCCTTAGCATGAAAGCGAAAGGAATTTGAACTATAATAAAGAGTAAGTTGTGATATTTACCTGGTTCATTCAGCTCTCTTTTACGGGTGGCTACCTTTGGGTCGGGAGTGATGGGAGTCATTGTTGCTTGTTTTTTAGCTTTGTTCACTAAGAGGGATCTGTGTTTATTTATGGTAAGGTGAAGTAGGTATGGTGTTTCTTGTATGTTTAGAATATCCTTGGGTATGGTTTTCAGGTTATAGTAGTTGTTTCTGACTACCATCTCTTCATATGATGTATTTATGATTTCAGTCTCGTCTACTATGTTTTGTTTTACCTGTTGATGTAGCCACGTAGGTCTGCAGAGAAGGATTTACAGTAGCAGTGGTGGCCAATGTTGATTCTAGTTGCAAGTTGTCTGCAATGTAATATAACAGTTAAAGGAAACATGTAGACAAAAAAATAAGATTTGATAACAGTATTTGTTTTGATAATGATATAGTAAGTGTTTCTAAATTTCGACCGATATCAGTTTTGTATCACTATATGTACGTAATTCAGTGGAAAAATGGCATGCATCTTTATGATAGTGCCAAATTATAAGTCCAGCGTCTAAAACAAATAATTGCATATGTATAGAACAATTGCAATATGTCCTCTTAATTATTACTAATTTTATAGTTTTACACTTTAACTTTCCCTATTCCTCTAGTGCTTCTTTTTGCATTCAGGTGCCGAATGCCCTTAACACAATTATGCATTTTCAGTTTGTATAGTACTAATTTTTTTATAATTGTTCTGTTAGTGAATTTTAAATACATTAGCAGCGATTTTAAAAAGGGTCTTCTATACTAAGGGAGTTACAACTTATGCTCAGATTTACAGGTATCAGCCCTCAACACCTGTATTTCCCTTTCCAACATTTTAAACGATGAAGAAACAAAAATAAATACCATGGTCTGGTTCATCAACACAACTACAAACCAGGATTTCACAACAATAACGCAATAGCTAACTTTCCTTCAAATGTGTTCCTTTAATGTCAGTATGTGTACCTATTTGACCTGTCTCCTTTTAGGTATTTTTATATACCCTGTTTGAGATAACCGAAATCCAAATTGACCCATTCATTATTAAATGGTTCGAACTTTCTCTGGTATGAGCAGGTGCACAACAAAGTTACAGCTTATAGAGACCATGTACGTATATCAAGCACTGCTATTTATGAATTACATAACTTAGATCAAGTAAATCGATGGTTAGTTTTATGCCTGTCTTCTATATGAAAACTAAAAGGATATTTTTGGCTATTTTAAAATAGTAAGGTGACTTAGAAAAGTTGGTTTTCAAATGAAAAAACTTTAACTTTTGACATACCATAGAACGCATCCTTGTTGTTGACTTCATTCATTTTGTCTTTCCAGAAGGTTATCTTGATCAAATTATTGCTGTCAAGTGTTTAAGGTTTACCATGTGAGTCATGGGTTAATGAGTAATTTTTAGTGCGGCATAGTATTTGTTAAAGGTTTACGTGGTGTCTAGTAATGTAACTTTCGGTAGGTTGATTTCTTGCCTGGTGAGAACTCCAGAGATTCTTTCGATCTGACCAATGTAATCTGTGAGGTAACAAAGTTAGCAATATGAACATTTGCTTGTTAATAGCTTAGCAATGAAATTTACTAGTTAAGACTATTATAAATTATAGTCGTTGTAACAGTTCATAGGTTGCTAACTATTATAGATCGGCCGCCTTTTTCATGGTCGACTTGGGCCTAGTGTTTCAGGCGCCGGAGGTGCGCCTCGCCTGCCTTTGACAACACTGGAATCATTTGTCTTTTGGTAGGTAGTTACCATCGTTTTCTTTAGGTTGGGTTCACACAGGAAATGCAAATACAGAAATTTGCTCTCTTCCTATATTTTCTCTCCCATTTAACACTTTATTTTCTAGTTCCGTATCTCTTTTGTTCAAAATGGCGTAAGAGGTAGGCATGAGCAAAATCCCGAGAAACCAAACCCGGTACCGATGTCAAGATTTAGTCTAGACGGTGTTGGTACCAACCGGTTTGGTAAGAAACTAAATGTTGTACCGAAAATAGTGTCCATTGTTTTGCTACAACTGTTATCTATATTTTCTGTTAATGATTTCTTAGTTCCATGTCCATATAATGCAATTTATTAATGCACTCGTGAATTATGTATTAAAGTCTTCTTCCGATCATTGTTTTAATATACAACAACAATCATTATCAAACTGAATACACATATAAACTTGCTGATGTCCATATAATGAAATTTATTGATGTTTACTGCAACATATAACTTATTCACCGGGACAAAACTGAAATACCAAACCGGTATTGTATCCATGTAGTCGATATGGTATTTGGTTCTTACTTTGGGTTGTTTTCAGTTTCCGTTCTAGTAGGTTTTGGTACCGGTTCGGTACGAGGCCAGTTTAGATGCTGCTGAACCTAGCTATGAAAAAACAAAAAATGAATGCTTGAATCATCATAGATAGACAAGAGGATGCATCTCAAGACTGAAGTTCAGTCTACAATTGTTCTTGTATCTTACATTCTCATGGCAGCCATTGAAAAGCCTTGCATGATAAGATGCCCGTTAGAATGATCAAACTTAAACGGGTCAGGGCAACCCATAATTGTTTTTCTCTTTTCTGTTTTGATATCTACAAGACTACAAATAATAAATGTTTTGCAAAAAAACTATCACAATATTTATCTATTATTTCAGTAAAATGATCTAGGATGTTAGCCGCATTTGGGTCTAACTTTGGCGACTTTCGACCAGTTTGACCCTTTCAAGTGTTTAACCCGCGTTTCTAATGACCATAAGAGATTAAAACTAATTCAACTAGTCTTTAATTCGTATGTTATTCAACTTTTACAAACAATCAAACAATATCAGGTTCTATCAAAAGAAATTCATCAGTTTTTCATCATTTAATGAAACAGCATGATGCAGGAGCAGGACTAAAAGAGAAACCTTAATTGAATTTGCATAGCTTCGATTGCCATTGAAAATGTTGTTGCCACCATTGGTGAATTCCATGAGCTTGTTTCAATTTCTCAGACGGACTAAGGTTCACCGTTACATAAGCTGTCGGTAGAAGATGCGAGGGTTCAGAGTCTCTCCCCATTGCACCGTAAACTAGACTTCCTATGGAATGTTTTGTTGCAATCCTCTCGATTTTTCCAACTCCCATCCACTCCATCATTTCTCTATGCTGAAAATACCCAATGTACTCAGCACAGATAGGATCTGATGGATTCACAAACACATAAGGTGTCCATTCAGATAACACGTTAAATGGATCCTCTTCAGGATCCTTGTCGTGAAGTTTCATTGCTGTTGCAATTCCGGCTGTCATGAGACTTCCAGCGATACGAACACCATGTTTCAAGGTTTCGTTTCTAATTAGCCTCTCGACTGGAACTGAAATGAACGGTGGATTGAATAAATAGGTTTCAAGCTGACATCGAGATTTTGCCATATGCCTTCCGGCAAGCATTGCTATTGCTGCACCTAATGAAGTCCCATTATAAAACAGAGTTTTTTTTTTTTTTAATATTATCAGAGCGAGTTAGTAGTTAGTATTTGAGATCCCACAGTCTTTGTATTTAAGAAAGTACTAGGATAAAAGAGAAAGAAATTTACCCAACGAGTGTCCGGCCAACCACACGCCTTCGGGGCCCACATTCGATACCACGTTTTGAAGCGCGTCAATAGCAGTATGAAACCGGGGACTATTTTCAAGTTTATCAAAGATACATTTCATGTTTAGTTTCATATCTTCATATTGGGTGGCAAATCTAATGATTGTTCCACGGAACGCTATGACATATCGTGGAGGGTACGGTCTAGATTGATAGAAGCAAGGATGTGCGTATTTGAGCTCGTAAATGGCTCCAAAGAAAGATAAATCGCTCTCGTCTACTAGAACATGATTCAACTGAAAATGAAACCTCTCCCACCATTGTGAAGAAGGGGCATAGTGATGGTGGGCAGTGCTTCCACCTTGGCGATCATGTTCGAGATTATAAACACCTTGCACTAGGCTTGCAGCAAGGGATCTCCGATGAAATGTGTTTCGCCTGTAAAACACATTCAAACCATTTATCGATACATCAAAGCATATCTTTCAAGTAGCAACTTTCAAAACAACAACGTACCAGTCGAGAGAAGTTAGCAGGTGCAATGGTCCCGAAACATCAAATATCTCGCGGGGTGTGTCCATAACCTGATCACTCGATCGATTTGAGCTGAATATGTAAGGTTAGTTTCTTATACAGTTTTGCATACTGCTGATGTACCTAATAGTACATGCTTA